>NC_136630.1:5980847-6123347 GCF_933228915.1 Telmatherina bonti
CAAACCAAAAAGTCTGGGTGATGTATACCTTACAGGAAGTGCTTCTGTGTTTCTTGCATGTAAAACCATAAAAGTGTGAAAAGGATCCTTATCCTCTGGATATGAATGTGTCAGGACCAGAAACCAGTTAGGAAGTTTCATTTATTTGTCTGAAATGTGAAGCAGCTGAGTTACATAAATACATCATGTGCACGTCTCTGTACAAAACATCCCGACCCTGCGATGAGGAGAGGAAGAGGAGCAGCTCAGGCGGACGTGTCAAACAGCTTCTCGATCATCTCCTCCACTTCTTCTGGCCGATACTTGTGATATTTTTCGGGGTTCTTGGTGAAGGAAATGTTGGCACATCTGGAGGAAACAAGCGGAGGTTGGTGCGGTGAGATGAAGACCGACGGGTTAAATGTGAGTTTTTCTCCTCTCACCTCTGCAGGAAGGCTCTGTAAGCGTCAGACACCACCTTCCTCTGAGCCTGGCGGATGAAGTCTCGCTGCTCCTTATCGGGGATGGCCCAGCCCTTCTGGATCTTACACAGCTCCTCCAAGCCGTCGTTAAAACCCTGAAGCAGAAGCAGGTCAGACCTGCAGCTAAAATCTGCTTTGACAGGCGGCTCGGTTGTCTTTTGGTTCTTTAATGACTCACCTTGAATTTGTCTTTAATCACCTGTCGCTCTTTGTCCTTCAGCTGGAAGAAGACAGGACTGGGTCAGAAAAATGACACCTTTGTGACCCGGTTGATGTACGATCAGGCAGTTTCATGTCCGAACTGAGATTTAACTTCATTTCAGAACGTGGCGCTCAGTGACGGCGGAATCCCAGCAAGGTTGATCACCATGGTAACTGAGGCTGGCGTCGTCGCCTGCTCTGCTTGGTAAATCTATCTGATGTGTGACATTACAAGCACACTGGAAGTGTTTCGCCGATGGATAAAAAAAACATTCAGATTTGATGTCTGGAAGATCATCAGGAACAAAATCAGTGAGATTTTTTAGGACAATTTTAGGTGGCGTGACGTCTTCAGCATCAGTTACCATGGCGATCCGCAGACTGAGATGGAGCCGACTCCCAGACTTGGACTAAACCACTAATCTGGCTTAGATTCCTGCTTCTGTCTGGTCGTGTGATGAATCACACGGACAGGAGGAAAGTTTTGCGACCCTACAGATACAGATGAAATAAAACCCCCAAAAATGCGAAATCAACTTTTTTTTAAAGACATATAAAAGAGAGAAAGTGAATATTTTACCATGTAAACAAACAAACTGCCAGCGAAGATGAAACTCACCACATGGAGACACTTTTAAATCAGCTAAAAACATTTCTTTTGGTCATATCTGAGCTTTTTCTTTGTGCATTTGAATTTTTTCTACTTTTATTATAGATTTTTGTTTTGTGTCTAGATTTGATTTATTTTTTAATGTGCCGTGTTTAATTTTAAATTGTGCAGTGTTGTTGTCTGTTGCTTTACTGTTCAGCACTTCGGGCGGCTGCTGCTGAACAAATGTGCTTTATAAATAAACTTCAACTTCTTTTCTGCATGAAATCTGCACAGTAACTCTCAGTTAATCTTGCTTTTTAATATTTTATATAAACTATGATTTTATTGTGCTGTCTTTTCTGCTTTTTAGTAGCCTCTGAGATGCTTTTAATGTTTCACTTTGAATTGTCATGTACATGAACAGTGCTGTATAAATAAACTCGCCTTGTCTGTGTGATTACTGAGCGAGTTCAAACCAGCGTAGACGGAGCAGAAACTTCTGTCTCAGATGAAAATAATACACTGCAAAAACTGAAATCTAAGTCAGATTAAAAATCTTATATTGAGTACACATATGCTTAATTTTCTAAAGGTAAGATAATTCTTAGTTTTTATGCCTCTTGTTTTAAGAGTATTTTTACTTGTTTTGGGAAGTCTTGACAAGCCACATTTTCTTGTTCTGTTGGCAGATAATTTATCTTATTTTAAGCAACATTTACCTCATTTTTGTATGTTTTTTTCTTGTTTTTTAAGGCAGTGTAAGCTTTTTGCAGTGTAATCCAACACATGCTTTTGTTGTCGTTGGTTATCTGCGTTTTGGTTTTAGCCTAAACCTACGCCATCTGCTCCGGCCTGTCAGGTTAGTTTAGTGGTTTGTCCTCTTTATCTTGTTGTGACAGATTTCTGCACACCTGGGAAGCGACTTCCTCACCTTGGTGCCGGGTTGGGCGACAGGCATGTTGCGGTCCGTCAGGTGCTCCGTGACTTTCAGCCAGCTGCAGCAGAGACGTGGCAGGTTAAATGAGCTGGACGTGAAGGAAGTAAACCCTGACGTGTTGCGGTTTTACCTGCGCTGATACGTATCGATCTGCTGCTCGATCAGCTCTTTGTACGAAGACTCTGCTCTTTTCTGCGTCACCGTGACGAGCTGGATGAGCTCAGACCTGCAGACACGGAGGACAGATTCATCATGGGAGGCGTAAATAAGCAGGATGTGTGCATGTTGCATCATCAGAGGGATGCTGACTTCTCCAGAGACTTGAGGATGTAGTTGTAGTTGTTGTGGAGGAAAATGGCGCTCAGCGCTGAATCCTCGTACACTTTGGATTTACTGAGCAGGTTCAGCTGCAGGTTTCCTAAAACTTTACCTGAAAGAAGGAAGTAAAACAAGTGAGCTTGCAGAGTAACAAACATGTCAGAGGAAAGTGGAGGTACTTGCATATGTAAGCGCTGAGGAGCCGCTTGTTGAAGTCGGAGGTGTAGCTGCTCGCTGACGAACTCGTCTCTGCAGAGAAACAGAAGTTTATGAGCTCAGCAGAACCTCTTCTCATGCAGCTGCAACGACAGAAAACTTTCACAGCTGGACGCTTCGGGCGTGCACGCATTCTTCTGCTTACCTCGGGGGTCTAAAGGTATATTGTAAGTGTCCCCAAGAACTAAAAGGGCCAAGGCAAGCCAAAAGAGAAGAGACAGAAAGAGGCACAAGTGCAGAAAGGTTAGGAGAGATTTGTTAATGCAGCGTAAGCAAACAGTCATCAGGCAGGCGAGGAGGAGCAGGAGGAGCGAAGCCGAGATCAACCAGAAACACTCGTTTTTACTGAACACATGCTGGATGAAAGTCTAAAACCAAAGAGAAGCTGCTTGTAGGTGGAAGGAGGAGCAGAAAGATGGAAAACCAGGAGGCTGAAGTGGGACACGCCTTTACATCATGTCTGAACTCACAGAAACGCCTTCAGCGGCGCGACATGGAGCTTTGTGTCACATCAAGTCTTCAGACGCTTTCATACCAGCATTCATACTGGTTTCAGCTCTGATAAGTGTTTCTGACCACAAAATGACTCCCACAACCCTCCACCCACCCTCTCTCTCTCTCTCACACACACACACACACTGAGTGAAACCCCTTTAAATGGATATGATTTTCTTCCTGTTAAAGGGGAGTTTTTTCCTTCCCACTGTCGCCGTGTGCAGCTCAGGATGGGGGACTGGATCCAAGTCATGACTCGATGCAATCAGTTGGTTTCCATTACAGGATATGTATGAATTGGCTCGAAATGATGTGTCTGTAAAGTGTGACAACATTGTTGTGAAGTGGCGCTTTACAAATTAAGCTGAATTGAATGGATATTAGGGTTGTGACGATATGCTTTTGTCCCGATTTGATTCCGATTTTTTTGGCTGTCGATTTGATTTAAATTGTGATTCTCACAATTCTCCAATATTTATGATTTTTGTAGATTAAAAAGAAAAAGAAATGCAAAAAAACTTCTTTTTTTTGGTCATTTTTCTTCATTTCAGTGAGGAATGCTGCTATAATTCCAGAGTAAAAAGATCAATAAAAACAATAAAAAATGACAAAAACTTTATAGTGCATTCATTTTATTTATGTGGAAAAAAAAACAATTTCTTTGTTAAGAAAATCTATTTTAAAATTGTGAAGAAAAAAAATCACGATTTCCAATTTTTCAATCCCATTTTCCCATCCGTAATGGATATGTTGTAACTTATGACCCAAAAGGATCGCTCCAGAAGACGTAAACCCCACTCTGTGTTATCAGACTGCTAAGTTAGCTCTGCCTTTGAGCAACATGTGGTGAACGTTCCACATCTGTCAGCAGCTTTTATCCAGAACAACGGCAGTACCTAATGAGCTGCAGAACGTTGCAGGATTTGTCTGGGTCTCTTCTGGGTCTCTGTATTCCTGTTTAGTAGAAACTAAATGCGGCTAGTAGCAGCTAATCAGCTACACACCAAAGCTAACGAGGCTCCGTAAATATTAAGTGAAAAACACAGTTTCATTTTGTTTCATTTTGCAACAGTGTTGTTGTCGCTAGCGCTGGGCGATATGGACGAAAAATAAAATCTCAGATTTTTTTTAAACCAAATCCGATTTCCTATTTTAATAGATTTATTTCCCTATATTGTAAAGAAAAAAATAGTAATAAATGTACAAAAAAGGATTCCTAAACATTTAGAGAAAAACACTGTTTCATTTTGCAACGGTTTTATCGTTGCTAGGGCTGGGCGATATGGACGAAAAATAAAATCTCAGATTTTTTTTAAACCAAATCCGATTTACGATTTTAGCAGTTTTTTTCCCCCCTTACTGTAAAGGAAAAACTAGTAATGAATTACAAACGTTTACAACAAAGGATTCCTAAACATTTAGAGAAAAACACCGTTTCATTTTGCAACGGTGTCGTTGTCGCCTGTGGAAACTTCCAGGTTTAGCTTGTGGCCAAAAAGTTACACGACATCCCTTCAACTTCCAGCAACTTTCCAGGAAATTCCAGGGCCGTAAAAACCTTCCGGCTGAAGCGACGGCGTGGTTAAAGGCTGAAGTTTTGTCGCTTCGACGACTACACATCAGAGCTAAAACACTGCGCATGCATCACCGTCTGAGTGTGGTGTGTGTGGGGGGGGGGAGGCAGCAGGCAAGGGGGGAGTTTATTAGACGCTACCTTGTGAGGCCAACATTGCTCCTGCCGTCTCGTGGAAGTCCAGCAGCTGCTGCAGGAACAGGATGGCCTGCAGAGGAGAGAAACAATTTGTCCATTAACCTGATGCTCTGGTCGTACTGCCAGCCGTTACCCTGGAAACAGCCTGGACCCCTCCGCCTCCCCACCCACACACACACAGCAGAGTCCTGGTGGAGAACAGACCCACTGGAATAAGCAGGACTCACGTTACTGGTCAGCTCGTGGACCGTTCCATCTTTAGGCATGTTGTACTCTTTATCAGGATCGTTCTGTTGGAGACAGAAGACAGTCAGCGATTGATCCGTCAGGGATCGATAAAAGGTGAAAGCAAAGGCATCGTGCCTTGATGCTGTCTGCAAACTCCTCCAGCGCTTTGGCTCCGATGGTCTCCATGGAGGTGATGAGCGTGGGCAGCTTGTTCTTGGTGCTCGCTGCAGTTCCCTGCAGGATGAACATCATCCGTTAAAAAACAGGAAAGCGGATTAATTTTCTGCATCAAGTGAAAATGTTCGTCTTGAACCTGCAGCGTTGAGTCAAACTCAGACTTGTTCATTTTCAGGTGCCGGAGGATGGGGAAGATGGTGAGGACGGCGGAGTAGTCGTGACGCATGATGGCCCTGCGAGCTGCAGACACGATGTTGTCTCCCTCCAGCATCAGGTTGTCCAGCGCCTCCTGGGGACGGAAGACACGATGACGCAGCCTGCAGGGAGGAGCTGCTTCGCCGTCAGCGCTTCAGTCCTCGTACACACAAACCTCCACATGAACTTTCACCCCATACGTCTCTACTGCGACCTCAGAAAACAGGACATGTCTGCATGCCCTCCGTCAGGGCCAGAGGGTTAAAGTGCGTTTACAACGCTGTTCTGCTCCTTTTAAAGAAGAGAAAAACAATCCTAAAGATGAAGCAATAAAGCATGTGCTGTGTGTAAAAATGTAAAATATAAATATGATAAGGCAATGGGTTCTGATTGTTTATTCTGGTCAGCTGATCAGAAAAGGAGGATTTTCCAGTTCATTGACTGCAGCCATGAAAAGCAGCAAACGGCTCTGGGAAGCAAACGGGGAGTTTAGCTCTGTCCACTCAGAAACACTCACAGCTGAAGAGCTCAAAGCCACAATAAAACGCTGCATTTTTAAAAAGAAAACCCGCTGAGGAGCCTAAATTCAGTGGGTCGGGTCGCGGGGGCAGCAGCCTAAGTAGGGAAGCCCAGACTTCCCTCTCCCCAGCCGTATTTACCAACTCAGTTGCTCAGAAAATGGAACATTTAGGGAAGTTTTTGCAGAAAAAGTTATGTGCAAACGGCTCCAAACATCAGCAGCAGACTAACGCAAGGCATTGTGGGTAAACACAACAAAAACATGCAGCAGAAGGTAGTTCTGAGCGGTCAGACAGAAATCTGACGCTCTCCCTGTTTTGTTACGAGGTGGAAACAAGCTTTAACCAGCAGCTGAAGGAGTTTTTGTCTTCGCTGTTTGTCACAGCGAAGATGAGAAACTGTTTCCACTCGGAGGTGGAAGCTTCATCACGGCAGCCTGAATTGTAACTAAATCTAAACGCATTACGACCTGCCTGACACACACACACACACACACATATCGGCGAGCTGTACGTTTGTTAGACTCATCAGCTGGACGATGTCCTGATGATGACGGCGTCATCGCTCACCGACTCTGACCTGAATGAGGGAGTCGAAGGTCTTCTTCTGGTGATGCTCGGGGATGATCTCCAACAGGAGGGCGTACTCGCTCTGCGCCAGCTTCACGAAGGCACTGATGCAGTGGATGTAGGAGTCGATCTCGATGTCCAGCACGTCATCCTTCCCTGGTGAGGATGACGAGGACAACTCCGGTTAAACATGTGATGGCAGTGGTGGCCTGTGATTGGCTAAAGACCGAGTTATGTCCGGACTATCTGCTGAGTTTGCAGGCTGCAACTTTACTGGGTCGGTAACAGAATGTGAGACGTGTTGAGGCTGCAGCAGGTGGAGCTTTAATGCAAACCCCACCTCTCATCTTCCCCCTCGTGTTCCCGTCACTCACCTGCAGCGGCCCCGTGCTTCTCGGTCAGGGCGTCTGAGTGGTGTTTGACCCGCAGGTCGTGATCGTAACCTGGTGGGTGGGGCGGGGCAGCAGGGACACCAGTCAGAACACTCAGGTCATGACCAGACAGAGGAGGGGGGGTGGACAAACCTGACCCTGGAGCAGCTGTACCGACCACCACCAAGCACCAGCAGTGGGGAGAGCGGAAGCAGGGGACGCCCACCGAGATCAGGGGCGGGAGGAGCCGCCGACTGACTGACGACTGCGTCAGTCGGTGAGTTAAAGGACAAAGAAGAAACCAGCTTCAAATGTCACAACAGCTTTTGATTCGTTGCAGCTCTTTTAAATCACATTCTGACACGCTGACGCTCTGCTCATCGTCACGGCAACCAAAACATTAACAAGATGTTTAGGAGGATGAGACGTAATTATGCACATGCCTGCTTGTGTGTTACGTTTATTACCAGAAGCTTCCACTAGGGGGCGCATTAGAGATGGGAAATGAAAGCGTAAACACGGCGACGGCAGCGGAGGTTTGTGTTTGGTTGTTGCCAAGGTTCATCTGCAGCTGCCGTAACGCAGACTGTACGTAATGCTCCTACGCCAAGCGCGTAAATCGTATTCACTGCTGTCGACCAGCAGAAGATGGTCAAACTGGTTCCCATGCTGCCCCTGCTGTTACTCACATTCTGCAGATTACAAAGACGTAGCTGAGGCTGCGCACAACAACATATTAAATAAGTAGCCATAGCAACGCATGCATGGCTCCTTAACAGGAGGTATATTCTCAGCCTAATGAAGCCTTTAAGTTGCACTTAAGCTTGTTTTTATTTTAGCTCTATCTGCTGTGAATGCTCTAATTACTTTATTAAAATAAAAACAACCACACACCTCCCTCTCAGATATAAAATATTCAGTGTTCCTTATGTCCACACCTAAGACTGATGTGTCAAAGTATCAAATTTGTGGACAAAAATAAAATGCTTAAAACATTTATTACCAGTATTAAATAATAAAGATATAAAATCTGAGGACTAAGCTCAAAACAAACAATTGATTTAATTTACTTTTGTTTTTTTGATTTATTTTTATTTTTTAGTTGATCATTTTGATTTCTGCATTTTTATGAAAATGATTTTTAAGGCAGAAATACTGGCCTTCGGTAGATTTTGGCACTAAAGAAGGTTAATTGAGCATCTACATTGCACCCTGTCTCTTCTCTGAGCTCTTTCAGCCAGTAAAAGTTGGTTTTAATCTTGACTGCTGATGTCACTTCCTTTCTTTTTCCTCATTTTTTTGTTTTTGATGAAAAAATACGCTTTTCGACGGTTCTTAGCAACAGCAGCTCCAGAAAAGACCATCATAAATTTCACCGCACCACCCAAACGAATCCGAAACATATTTTTATGGTCAGAAATGAACACATCTGAAGTTGTTTCCAGTATAAACAGACAATAATGTTTGTTTTTCACCTGAATGCTGCAGCTACCTTTAAATCCAGATGTTTATTTTCGCTGACATGACCAGCAGGGGGTGCAACTTGTTAAATCAGTGAAGAAGACGACGCAGGAAAGTGATGGCGGAAACGTCGCCACTGAGGATCTCCAGTGGTTTGGTTTTAAAAATGACAAGTCAGAGCTTTGTCGAGCCGTTTTCAGGATGTTGCGGAGTCTTGGTAAACGTCTGTTCTCCATCGTTTCTGCGCCGTGAAAGCTGTTGCGACTGCTGGGACTTTTTGTTTGTGTACAAAACAGCTGAAAGAAGAAAACAGCGAAGACTGAGGTGCTTTACCTTCCAAAGGAGTGAGGTTAGAGCCCCCCTTTTTCCCATCCAGCCCATGCTGTGAGTACTGTTTCAGAAGGTTCTGAGCCTTGCGAATGGTCCCTGGTCCCATACACACAGAGACAGAGTCCAGAAGAGGGGGGTTGGGGGGGCAGCGAGGTCCAGACAGCCAAGAAACACAAGAAGGAAGAAGAAGAAGAAAAAAGAAGAGCTAGGAAGTGAGTGATGAAATGCAGACACCACATCCCTCCACCACCAGGCAGCTAGCAGAGGTTTATATGTTGGGGTAAGGTGGGGAGGGGGCGGAGCTTAGCACCACAGCTACACAACAGGACAACCAGGTGAGACACCAACTACAGCTCTACAGGGCAGCTGTGCTGAAACACACAAGCCCAGGGTCATGGAAGAGAATACACAGGTTAGGTCAGGTAAAAACATCCACATCATCATCATCATCATCGTCAGTCACAAACAGTTGGTTACATGGTTTAGAGATGC
Organism: Telmatherina bonti; assembly: GCF_933228915.1. Classification (NCBI taxonomy): domain Eukaryota; kingdom Metazoa; phylum Chordata; class Actinopteri; order Atheriniformes; family Telmatherinidae; genus Telmatherina; species Telmatherina bonti. The sequence continues at coordinate 5,990,121 of NC_136630.1, forward strand.
ACATCTACAACATCAACATGAGCAGAATTAAAACGATGTTTGGGCAAGTTAGTCAGAGGGCATGTGGCACATTTACAGCTGCATTCATCAGTGGGACAAACCACAGCTGGAAGTGGTTAGCATGTTAGCGAAGAGCACGTTGTCACGCGCAGCAAACACACAGCAACGTTAACACCGCTTATCGCTCTGGATCTGTCTCCACAAAACTTATTACCCCTTAAACAGCATATACATCGAATCCAATACAGTTTCTTTTTTTTCCCACATTAAAAAAAAAAAACAAAACAAAAAAAACACACGTTAACACCGCTTATCGCTCTGGATCTGTCTCCACAAAGGTTATTACCCCTTAAACACCATTCATATTCTATCCAATACAGTTTCTGAGACCTACTTCAGCATTTGATGCTAAAAATGCTTTAGTATAAAATATGATCCTTGTCTTCTGCCCCCTGGTGGACACATTGTGCACTACAGTAACTTAACATGTTACCGCATGTGTACATGCAGATTACTTTTGTCTGTTTTTTTTAATCAATGCAGACTTCAGATTAGAAAAATAATTATTCTGAATATTTAGTTTTAGGTAATGCTATTTTTTATTTCGGGACGGTGATTCGAACTGTAACGATCAGGAATGATCTTACTCAGTTGCTCTTTCATTTTCTACTTCATCTTTGGGAAGACGGCAGTCAGTCAGGTGACTTCATCGTTTTCTAGCTCAGACCAGAAACAACTGTTGAGTCACATGGCTGGAGTTTTCCAGGACTGAAACACAGATCCAATTATCTGCTTCAAATTATCTTTAAAAAATAGAGAAACATCTCAAACAAGCACATGATGCTTTTTGTGCATTAATGGAAGCTTTTCCATTTTTTAATCTTTAATCAGATGCAAAATGAAATAACAGATGAATCATGTCTGTTTTGGGCATTGGGCAAGTCTCACAAATGGGATCTGACATTAACCCACATTATCTCTCTAACTCAGTATTTAATCCATGTTTAATGAACGGAGCTGTAACGTTCGGCATGTGCTCATCGGGATGCAGCTGTGTCATTTGTTTCAGAACAAGCAGCGGCGGGAAGTCGACTCCTGCAGCCACAGGATGAATTGAGGATTTAAACATGTTTTATGATTTTAACAAGCAAATGATCAGCTGTTAGTCAGATCTTCTAATCAATCACACAAACTGGTTCAACACACAACTTAAACTCACGTTTATCTACACAAACACCGACAGCAAAGGACGTCAGTTTCATGGCGGCAGCAGAGGCACTTTAACAATATTTAAATAAGTAAGTCATTTTTATCATGAATAATATTATTAAATAACAACAAATTCATATTTTTTATTTTAAATATCAAAATTTAATAGTTTAATAATTTTTTAAAGAATGGTTAAATTCTCATTTATCATCATTTAGATCATTTCATACATTCTTTAAAAATATTTAAATTTTTCAAATCAGTTTAATCCTAATTTATTGTTGTGATTATTATATTTATTTAATGAATAAATAGTAATAATGAATTAAAATTATTTTATGCAATAATAAAATTGTTAGGTTAAATAATTTAAAATATAAATAATAATAATGATACTAATAATGATAATAATAATAATATAGTTATTTAAATATTTACATTTTTTACAACATCCTGATTAAACTCGACATTTACAGTTTGAACTTATTTAATTTTTTTCCCTAATTTTTCCATCTGGAACTGTTTTACTTTGCTAGGAGTTTACTGTCACGGCGCCTAATCTTCCCACATAGATGAGTCGATGTGGTTTCCGTGGCAACGTGGATGCTGACATGCAGCCTAAGTTCATCTTTACTGGTTCATCTCTACAAGTTCTTGCAGGATTTTGGGAACGACAGCCAATCAGACTTTAACTTCCTGTCTGGTTGGTTCATCAGTCATCAGTATGTCGTGATGTTTCATGTCTCCAAATGGTTTTATTCATTCTGTGTTTTTATTATTGTGAAGCACTTTGTCATCACGTCCTGCTGCACATGCCGCCATGAAACCAGCGACGTCTGTCTGACAAACACGGAAACTGACACGGCTTCTGATTGGCTGCGACAGTGGCGTCCAACGGACAGAAGCGAGCGCGATGCACACTGAAGCTTTGTGTTTACCTGGGATGTAGACTGTCATCACAACACAGGGATTATGAAAGAGGAAAGGATGAAGGATGGTTAGAGCAGAGTGTAAAATCACAGGAAGGCAGAGTGGCTGGCGGTGTGTGTGTGTGTGTGTGTGTGTATCACTGAGAATCATGTGGCTGGATGGATCAAACAGTCAGCTTCACACACAGACTCATGAAAAACGGCATCTGGGTCGCGAACAGACGGCGTCTGAATGGCGGCGCGGATGTGGCTGACCTGGTCTCTTCGGAGCCTTTTTGGTGGGCGTGTCCTTGCGTTTGGTTTGGACGGCCGGTGAGTAGAGGATCCCGGAGGAGGCGCTGTTCTTCCGGAAATGATCCTTCAGGCCTTTGATGGAGCGATCCAGCTGGTTGGACCGGATCTGGAAGTAGACGTTCATAAAATCTGTGGAGAAGAAGAAGAAGAAGAAGAAGAAGAAGAAGAGATAACTTCACTTCCTTTGTTTATTTTCATGCTGCCTTCAGGGTCCTGGATCACAAGTGGAATCCTGATAAATAAAAGCACTTTAAGGAACAACACAGACGTGTGGAAAGAGGGAATTCAACGAGACTTTCCTGAATTTTAAACACTGTAAAATCTAACAAGTTTTTCCTTAAAATAAACATCAAAACTCAAATAAACCAAGTTTTACAAACAGGAGGAAGGTGGAACTAAAATTTCAGGGATTCCCCTCCAGTTTGTTTTCTTCAAACAAAAGGCTCGTTCACGCATCGATCCAACGACTGAATTGATTAAAATGAAGATATATGTGACAATAAATAGATTGTATTAAAGCCCGGTGGCAGAAGTTACAGAGCCGTCCTGTGAACGCCTCGCAGTCGTTTCTCCGCTGGAGGACTCTTCTTGTGTAACAGGAGAATGTCTGAACGTATTAAACCCCTCCTCTCCAAAAAGCATAAAACACGACTTTAATAAGACTAAGAGGGTAAATTATGCTGGTTTTCACAGCAACGCTGAAGCTTCTACAGCTGACATGTTGGCAGAAATGAGACGATCAGGAGACGTCTGTGAGACGTGGTGGATGGTCCGGCTCAGACGAGACGTCTGGAAGAACCCGAGGTGAGATCTAACGGGGACAACGTACCCTGGTTGCGTCCGTACTCCACCAGCCAGCCGGCGATGCAGATGATGTCCTGGAGGACGGCTTCAGGCAGGTGCTCCAGCACCACGTCCTCCTGGACCTCCAGCTCCTCATCCACACTGATGGCGTCCAGGATGAGGATGGGGGGGACGGGTTTGCTGTAGCGGGTCAGGAGGCTGCGGAACTCCACCTCCAGCAGCTCTTTCCCCTTCTCGAAGCGCGCTTTCTGCAGAGATGCAGACACTAACTCAGCTGCTTGGCATCATGAATGCAGTGTTCCTTCATGGCGATGAAGACTTGTGTGTGTGTGTGTAAACTTCAGACTGAGTGGACACACACACCAGAGCGGCATGGATGTGTGAGAGGCTGAGACCGTACCACTGTGTTGAGTTCGGGGCTGTCGGGGTTGTTGTCCTGGAAATACTCCACAGCTTTCTGAATTTTTGCGATGCAAGCCAGATATTCATCCAGCCTGCCTGTAGGCCTGCAGCAGAACACACACATTACGTTACACAACGCCAGCACGTCACTCTGAGGACACACACTGTCCTCACCCCTCCCTGATGATCCTGTCCGTGTCTTTGGCCACGTGGTAGTAACTGATGACGTGGTCCATGCAGGACAGAGTTTTATCCACGTTGTCCTGCAGACGCTGCAGGTTCTCCGTCTGTTTGTGGACGGGAATGATGGAGTTCTCCAGCTGCATCAGGCGGCTCTCGAACGAGGACAGGATGGAAACCTTTCAGGACGACACAGAAATCAGACAGAACTCGATCATCCGATACGTTTATCTGTGTAAAATACGAGACATGTGATTAGTTTTGGTTCCGTTGTAGTTAAAATGAGTGAAACATAAATAATGAAGCGGAAGCGATGTGTTTACGGCCCACAGAAACACCAAAGAAGAAGAAAAAATGGAAATGAAATAAAAAATAATTGTAAAATTAGTACAAAAAAAAAATACCTTCAATACAACCTAAAATTGTTTTTCTTGAATAGAATTTAAATAAAATTATGTTAAAAACAAGCAGATTTCATTTAATCGAGTTACGACACAACAGCTCTAATTCCACCGTCTCCGACTCTGCTGTCTGTGGCTGCAGAACGGAGCAAATCATAAATATCACAATAAAAAAGCACTTAAATATCGTTTTAAAAGTTTTTACGCTCTTATGAGGTGGTCTTTCAGACATGCACACATCCCATCATATTGGTAGGTGGAAACAACAGCAAAAGCAGAGTTTTACTAAAAATGAAAAAGCAAAATGAGGGAGAAGGGCTCCGAAAAGACGTGGAAAACCCTGAAACAACCATATTCGGCATTATCAGTAACACTAGTAAACTCTCATCCATGGAAGAGCAGAAGTACGGAGATACCTCTCTGCCGACACACAACATGCCTCCTGTTTCTACTTCTTATACTGAAATAGTTTTAGGCTGTAAAATTGTGTGTGAAGCTCAGAAACAGTCACACGATTCCAGCAGCCTATCAGATGCTGTTACTGTTGGTGACGACGACGTTTGGTTTTCATATTTTACAGGTTTAATGTAGGTTGGTTCGCATTTTGTTTCATTGTGTTTACAAAATTACTATTACATTATAAATACACGCACACTGTGTATATATATATATATATATATATATATATATATATATATATATATATATATATATATAAAACTTTGTAGTAAATATATTATTTCACACTGTACAATCATAATTTCCCTTTAAGGATCAGGAAGTACAGTCAATATATCGATACCCTCCCAATAAAGAAAACTTTATGAAAATCATGACATTATTTTTTAATTCTGGTTCAATAGAAATGTATTTTAAAAGCAAACAAATATGCTAAAATATTATACGTTACATCATAAACTAATATTTATTTGAACAACCCTGTGATGTTTCCGCTCCAGTCAGGTGTTTTCTGTTCCTCTCAGTCAGACTTCTGCACCTGTTGACAGGTATTTTGTCCCACTGTTCATCAGAAAAGTCTCTCATTTGTCCAGGATCAATTTGTTTGTTAGTTTTTTCTTTAACTCAATCAAATAAAAACAGTGTCCTATATCTCTAAATTATAATATAGCAAAATTTTTGTTATTGTTACTTCATTTTCAGTCTCCAGTTATTTGAGAGACTGTTATAAATTCAGCCTTTTCTTTTTAACGAAAGGGGATGAAGACATTTGAGGACGACTGTAATTTTATTAATATCAGTATCAATGAAAAGGTTCAATAATCTGATAGTATCAGCAGGAAAACATCGCCCATCCCTACTTGTACTGACGGAAAGCCTGTTTATTTCCCATGTAAACTGTGCCAGATGAGCGAGCAGCAGAGTTCAGTATGAGGGATGTAATGCCAAGCAGCTGATTCACCTACAACAGCAGCACACTGTCCTCCGACAGGAGGCTTCTAGCAGAGAAAAACCTGCAGATTTCTGGCTGGAGAGGATGGACTGTCCTGACCTCAACCACACTGAACACCTCTGGGAACAGCTGCTGTTCAAGCTGCAGTAACCAGTACTGACTGGTGAACAATACTGGTTTCAGAATGGGATGCCCTCCCCCAGTAGTGTGTGACCACCAGCAGCTTGTGGCAGACTGATGTGGTCGTGTACGGCTCTTCCACATGAAATCTTGAAAGAAGAAATAGTTTCAGTGCCAGCATGTGTTGTCTGTTCAGGGTTAAATAATCCAAGCCAGTAAGATTACTGTAACTCTCTATTACTGGGCTGTCCTAAATACGCCCTGAAAAGCCTTCAGCTGATCCAGAATTCTGCAGCCAGAGTCCTGACCAGAACCAGCTGGAGAGATCATATTTCTCCAGTCTGAGCTTCTATCTCTCTCTCTTATTTCTAATGATGCCTTAAAACAATCAGCACCAAAAACAAGACTACGGAGTAGACTGGATGTAAGGAATACAACTCGAGTGTCTCCGTCTCCCATCACCCCCAGATTGGACGTCTACTTGCAGGCAAACAAACCCAGAGCTTCCACTGGTGCTACATTTTGGTGAGTTGATATTATAGTGTAATAGTTCATGAAAGTGCCTAATATAAAATGTAATTGTTGCATTCAGATTACATACTAAATATAATGATTAAGGTTTTTGTTGTTGGAACCTTCACGCCCCTAACCGGTCCTTGAGAAAGTGTTTCTGTGTGAAACTGGTCCCTGGTACAAAGAAGGTTGGGGGCCCCTGGTCTGTGCCATTGTCATTCATTGGGCCCAAAATTCCTGGCAGCGCCCCTGGCTGTAAGGTCTGTTTTTACAGTCAGTTTTATACTGAATCACTGACTAGTTGGGTTTCAAACTAAATAAAAACGTGTATAAAATAATAAAAACACTGAGATGTTCTTCATCATGACACTGTTAATGTGTAGTATTGATGAGAGAAAGGGAAACAAGTCTTTTTACCATCCCCTTGGTCAGCTGATCGCTCTTCTCCAGGTTTTCTCTAATGAACGACAGCGTCTCTTGTTCCTGAATCATCACAGACAGAAACACTCATTCTAATCTGTCTCATGAATGTTCAGCCAGTTGTGGTTTAAACGTGTTTTCCTCTAAAGTTGTGAATTAAAGCAGTAAAGATAGGAAGCGGATTCATGTCCGACCTGCTTCAGTTTCTCCTCGATCTCCCGCTTCCTGGCGGACGCATCCTCCGTAGGAATCATTCTGGAACTAATTCCTTTCCCAGGAAGGTATACGGTGGATTAAATGTGGAAAACTGATCCGTTTGGATTATAAAAACAAGTATTATCCAAACCTGCTGTTTTGGTTAGCTACTAACAGCTTTAGTAAGCTGTTAGAAGTTGTAACTAAAGAGCTTCCGGTTGTAACTTTCAAATTAAAATATACCATGCGATCAAACACGTACAAAAATGTCTATTCTCATTTTTTTTTTTACCACACCATCTTCTTGTATTAAGCATCAATTATTAACAGTTGGTTTTAAGGGGGATATTTGCCTCAAAATACCTACATTTACATCTATGTTCCTCTTTCTGCGAGTGATGAAGTATTCTTTTATTCTGAAGGCAAGTTTCAAGCACTTCCGGTAAGGCGTGATAATCGCTTCCGCCTTGAGAATCCTGGGAATATTTCTCTGATGCAAAATTGGCCTCTGGGACAAATTAAATGTCCATATTCTAAAACTAACTGCTAATAAAGTAAATTAAAGCATTTTAAATGACAGTTCTGTTTGAAATGTTTGAAGACTATTCCTTGTTTTTTTGTTTTGTTTTAACCAACTTCTGTGAAGGTGCGTGTAATGACTTAAAACCACCACCGGAGGTCACTGTTGACTTCAATGTGAAATAAGCAGGAAAGAAAAAAAAAAGGAATAAAATAAGGAAATTTGGGTTTCGTTGCATATTTTTCTCACACAAAACCATTTGGGGTATGTATTATACGGCATTGGAAAGCCTAATTGGTCACTTTACAAAGTGATAAAGTTGTTAGGATGGTGTTTCTGCAGACCGAGCAGCACGACTAAATACGGGGATAGTTTTCCCTCAAAAATGAACAAAAATCCTCTGAAATATTCTTCTGTTGGGATTAATTCTTGGTCTGAGTTTCTTGGTGGACTTGATGATTACACACTTTTGAGTCATTTAAGATCTTTAAGGGGACTACCCACATATTTAGCTGAGATGCTCATTGACAAATGTACATTCACAGGTAATATCTCATCAATACAGGATACTAATCAGGTTTTAAGCTTTGCATGATGCAATTCAAACTAGTGTTATTAACCACAGTATGAAAAAAGCAGGATGGAAAATATTTCTTCTCTTTCTTCTTTGAACTTTTTCCTTTTTTTGGACAATAATGCCTGAACAAATGGTTAAAATAAACGTTAATGTAGTAACAATTGTGAAATTATCTAAATCTGAAACTTTATGAACATATTAAAACTTATTTCTGGCATTCCATACCCAAATGACTCAGGCAGGTTTATTTCCACAGATCTTTAAATTCATAATGACTTAAGAATTTGCTTTACCAAACGGCAGATCAGGCTGTTAGATGTAATCAACCAAACAAAAATAAATAAGAAAAAAATCCAATTCAATATTTAACTGAGCTTATGAAGTTAATAGAAAAAACCTTATATCACTAATTTCACTGCCTAAAATGTTTTTTGGGCAGAAATTAGACAATACGAGTAGAAAAGTTGTCCACTGTATCAATCAAAAACCACAACTCTCAGAAATAAATTACAAATATATTTGCACAAAAAGAGGTTTCATATAGTTTCTTTACTTACATATTTACACGTCTCCTGGAATTTTTTACAGTCTCTCAAACGCCTCAAAAACTTTCATAAAGTTGTAAAAGGAAAATCAAAAACACAAACTCAACACAGGAAGGAAGTTAGTCTAGTACATAAACTATAGTAAGTCTAACATTTTAGTCATTCATGCATTTCAGCTGGTTAACGTTGGTTAAAGTCCGTTTATTGCTGTGCTGCAGGTACTGAAAGCATCGACCACTGTATGGAGGCAATTCCTTCTACTCAGTCAAATGGTACCAAACAGAAAAAAAGATATTCAGTTCATGTTGGGAAGGTTTTTCTGTCCACTTGGTAAAAGAAAATGATGCATATTAAAATGGCGAAGCAGCTCTAAGACTCCTCTTGTTTAGACAGCGCCTGGAGACAAACAGACTCTTCAGTAAACCATAAAAAAAGAAAAGAGATATTTATCTGCGAGTTTTCCTCAGAAATCCGCTCACCTGTTTGAGAAACTGTCGGCCGAAGTAGTTGGTGGCAACGTTCTTTAAGCTGGTCTTTCCTCCCACTTTACATTTCACGTAGCCGTAGAGGTTCGCTCCTTGCAACACCAAACCCATGATCACCACAGGCTGAGAGGAGGAGACATTTCAGTCTGGTTATTACCACAAAGCCCCATGAAAACAACAGGTGACTTGTTTTCAGGAAGCTATTCATTAGAAAACGGTTAGAAAGACAAACATCCTTTTAAAGACAATCTTTCATCTCAAACCGACATGAAGAAAATAAAGAAGCAGCTCCATTTTCTTGTGTCCAGGTTAACTCCTTACCATCCACTTAATATTAAATGAAAACAAAGTGCTGAAGGCAGAGATCAGCCAGAGCACGGGGCATACGATCAGTCCCAGCCAGAAGATTCGGGAATCCGAATCGGACACTTGCTTCCCAGTTCCCTGAAGGAGACAGGATATTCTCACGGTTAGGACATCTGTGGATCCCATAAAGCCTACTGACAGTAAACAACTGCATTTATCAACGTTGTGACGAGCAAGAGGTTAAAGACTGTTGTGTGAAGCAGAAAAATTACAGACAACACAAAATGCAGAAGCAGGTGGCAGCAGCTGACCTTCCTCGACTCAAACACCCAGTGACTTCGCCCATCATCATCCACCTGGTTCCACCACCGCAGGCCAACCATCAGCCTTCCAGTGATGTTCTGGAAGAGGAGATAAAACCATCAGAGGTGTGAACGTCAAAAACATTTACCCCACTCACACAGCATGGACCATAACTCCGAGTTCTGACCCTCGACTTTCACCATGTACACGTGATGCGAGTGTTTCTGTCCCACGTCATGATGACTGATCCTTCTGTATGAAGTTCATGTTAAAAGCTGAAGTGATGCTCCACGTTTCCAGAAAAACAGAACCTGCTGCTTTTCTCGAACATTTACAGCAGATCTCCGACTTCTCTGAAATTTATTGCACTTTTTACATCTTCTTCCACTGTAACGGTTTTATGTAAAGCACATGAAATATGCCTTACATATTAACCTACGGAGAGCTGTTTTATTCATAATTAAATAATATTTTAATTAATATATGACACCACCATGAAATTGTAAAATGAAACATTTTGTGAAATATAATTCATTATTTTTACAAGTCTATTAATTCTATGAAATATTTCATGAATATTATTTTCACTACATCATTTTTTTTGTTTTTTTTTTTATTAGAAAAGATTTAGTTTTTTAAAATACATTTTTTTCCAGAGTTTTTAAGAATTTTCCACAATGGTTTCCTAATATGTCGCTGGAAATGGCATGAATGTCTTTAGCCTCTTTCAGCCTGAGATTCAACATAAAATGCTTCATTGCTGCTTTCTGATCCGTTTGTGCAGCAGCGATGGAGAGGACAACACGTCACCAAAACATGTCATATTATCAGGTCATTCGTGTGGAAAACATAGCCGTGATGCCGGCGATCGGCTCTCGTGATCGACCGTCTCAGGATGATGAAGACTGAATATTAGGAAAACATCTGAAAGAGTTCTTTCTCTGAAATGATTGTACTTCCAGAAACAAGCTTTGCAGACATCAGGAGGTGGAAATCTTTCACTTTAGAGATAAAAAAAAAAAAAAAAGAAGTGAATGAGCCACTAATGACGACAGTCCATTCCAGCAGCGCTGGTCAGCTCCGGACACGCCAGCCAGCTTCCCAACATGCCTTCCTGTGAGGAAAAAGTAGCAAATACACACCTTCACCGTCCAGAAGTCACATGACAGCAGGAGGATGACTGTAACCATGGAGGCGATGAAAGTCACGCCAATAATGTCGCAGAGCAGGTAGACAAGGGCGGCGCTGACTCTGAAGAAGAGGTGGAAGAACGACGCCACCGGGTGCCTGGCAACAGATTTCAAACAAAACATGAGGCAACAACGAGCTTCTCCTCGTTCGTTTTCTCACCTTTTCTACATTCTGAAGACTGGAAACTTACCGAACACTCGTCTTCTTTGACCTTTTCCCTGCATCTTCCTCGGCATCAAACAGAGACACGTCTTCATCATTGGCATCCTGAGGGATCAATAAGGAAGAGACTTTACCCCCCCCCCGGGACTGAAAGTCCTCTAAAATCAGCTACAAGCCTCATGGGTCTACACATGGAAGGATCAGAGGTCAGAAAAGGCCTGAGTGACTGGAGATGGAACAGATTTCTGGTTTGAACTCACTGCTGTCTAAAGTTCAGACCCAAGGCTGCTGCAATTTCAGAAAAATCTTCATTTCATCTCCTTCTGGTTCCCATTTAATAAAAAAAACACACTGATGTGTTTTTTTTTTGCAGAAAATTACAGAGAAATGTAGCAGATGATGTAAATCTTTTTTTTTAAACAATCAAAAATATCTTAGATGACACAAAATCACTGAACTTACTTATATTATATTTCATAAAAGACCTTTTTCTTTGTTTCTTATTTGATTCTTATTCAGGATATTTTGACGAGAAAAACTTCATACAGTTAATAGATTCTATATAGTTTTATTTTTCAACATTTTCAGATTTTAGAGTGCGCTGTCACGCTTTCAATGTAAACAATGTATGCTGGCTCAAAAAAGGTGGAAAAAAACTGATTTAAGTTCATATTTTTCCTTCTGTTCTCTGAAACATTCAAAAATAAAATAACACTAAATAAGGAAATGCACGCTTATATTTGGAGAGTCTAGCACTGGCCTTTAAAAAAAAAAAAAAAAAGTACCCAAAATAAAATGACTCTCCTAAGCAGGTTTCTTTAAGCAGTAATTGAAACAGATGTGTGAACTTCTTTCAAACTTACAGCTGATAACACTTCACCAGCTGATGTTTATTATTCTAAATAAAGAATATGCATACATATAACTCATTAAAAAGTTTATCCAATACATAGATAAATAAACAGAAAAAGACTCTGGCCATGTTTATGGAAGGATATCAAGACTTTTACACTGTTAAGAAACTGAAATAATCCAGTAAACAACAACAACATGCGTTTACTTCACAGGATAAAAGCAAACATTGATGTTGCTCCGTTTGAAAATGTGTTTCAAAAGGCTCTTTCTGGTTGCCCACTGAGAACAATAGAAGTAAATCTGTTATATTAAGCAAAGTTAAATACAACTATGTAAATAAAACTTGGTTAATATTTATATAAGTTATTAATAATTAGATATTTTCATCTGTTTCAAAGCTCTTTTCTTGCAACACATTACGCCACTAACTTCTCCCTACTAAGACATTTAGACGCATTTGTATGTTGGATTAATAAACAATAAAAATTACCTAAATCCACTTTAATGAGGGACTTAAAATTGCAACGTGACTTTTTTTTAAATGAGTTATATTAGCAGCTGTTAGCCGCTGTTAGCTAACAAAGTAACACAGCAACCAGGATATTAAAATTGCAAGTTTATTTTTTAAACGGTAGAGTAACCTAACATGTAAATAAGCACCAATATTAATGGTTAAAATATATCTGTAAATGATTGAAAGTGTTTAAACAGTTATCGAAGCAAATTTCAGGTTAGCGCTGCGGCGTAGCAGCAACTAGCATGCTATTACATTAGCAACATTTAAACGACAGCTGTTCGTCTCTGCTGGGAATATGTATTTATTATGGTTTATTTTATTCCCTACATGACACCACAATTTTATTACTTCATATCCAAAACTGTCCAAAACATTGTTCTTACTTACCGCTGTTAACATGTTGAATTTTAAGATAGCTCTTCCTGCTTACATGCTCTGTTCCACGTCACTGTACGCGGTGGTCACGTGACTAAAGCGTGCTGCGTCAAAGCATGCTGCGTTTTCAAAAGGTTTGATTACAAATCAAACCTTTTGAAAACTCCAACTATCCGATAGAGGGATATGTCAGGTTTCTCTATATGTTTTCTTACCCCCAATGCAAATACTGGCCACTTATATTAAAAACAGTGCATTTTCTAAAGCTTCTGGCCTTAAACTAAACATGTCCAAGTGTGAGTTGTTCTCCATAAAACCATGCAAGGAAATAGAAATTTCAGGAATTCCTATAAAATCTAAAGTTAAATACCTGGGAATATCTAGTCTCAAAGATGAAAATTTGAGGGCTAGTGAAAACTTTAATCCCCAATAACAACTATTAAACAAAGATTTGATATGTGGATCCAGAGGGATCTTAGTAGAACCGACCGTGTCCTGCTGTCTAAAGCTGAAGGGTTGTCTAGATTTGTGAATGCCAGCTCTGCATTAGATGTCCCAAAAGATGTGTGCTCGACTGTTGACAAAACCCTTTTTAATTTCATTTGGAAAAGAAAAGTCCATCAAATCTGCAAGAATGTATTGATTAATGATTTAAACTCTGGATTTAATGCTTTAGATTTTTACACACTACATTGAAATAAAATGGATCAAAAGGTGTTTGTTAAGTCCAAAGTCATGATGGACTTTAATCTCCCATCATGTTTTTGAACCCGTAGGAGGTCTTAACTTTCTATTAAGGTGCAATTACAACATAGATGAAATACCCATTAAATTATCCAACTTTCACAGGCAAATGCTTCTTTCCTGATCTCTAGTATACAAACATGACTTTACTCCGCACTCTTATTACATCTGGAATAATCAGGATATTTGTTTTAAACATAAGTCTCTGTATTTAAAAACATGGGTGGAACATGACTTTCTTGAAAAATAATAATAAAAAAAGACATATCCATGTTGAAATATGAATGTTCTTTGTACCTCTGGTTTAATTTTCTGGGATGTTTAGTTGTTAAAATTTATATACACACAATTTTTATTTATTTGGTTTTTTTTAAGTTGTTTGTTTTTTTCTCTTTTGAAAAAATGAAATTTAAAATGTTTTAGATTTACACCTAAAATGGGTCTCAGAATTGTTTTCACAGAAGCTTATGTTTAACAACTCCAAAATCATTTTAAACAAATCATTTTAAATCGCGGTTGGGATTTGAATCGAAAAAAAAAAAAAATTGAATATTGGTATTTTTTGCTTCACAATTTTAAAATGGATTTTTATGTTTAAAAAATAGATTTTTTTTTCAAATAAATAAAAATAATCCCTATTTAATATTTTTGTCATTTTTTTGTTTTTAATGATCTTTTTACTTGTCGTCTTGGTCTGGCTGCTGTGTTGTTTTTTCCAAATAGAAATGAAGAAAAATAACTAACAAAAAAAGTTTTGTACATTTCTTTTGTTTTGAGTCAACGAAAATCATCAATATCAAAGAATCAAGAGAATCGCAATTTTAAATTGAGTCAGCACCCAAAAAATTGAATCGAATAAAATCCGGACTAAAGCATATCGTCACAGCCTTACTTTTAAATGACAGTTGTCAGTAATGCATTAGTAAAATTTTTCTGAATTTATTACATTCGGATTTATTTATAAAGATGTTTTAGTCATTTATTTATCTAAAGTGATTTAATCTTTTTTGAGGGGTTTAACAGATCTATACTACATGAATTTATTTATCAATATATCAATCTAATAAACTGTAAATATTAAAAAGTCTGTTTCTAAATAAGATGTACGACCTGTTAGCTTCCAGACCCCCGTCGCCGTGTGAATTTAACATATTGGAGCAGTATTTTTGTCACATAAAGACTCAAAACCTTCTGCCACTGTCATGGTAAACAGCCCAAAAAACTTCAGTAAGTTTGTTATACTCTTCATATGCACATATCCGCTTTCACCTACATCTCATGCCAGCAGGAATCAGAGTAAATGGATGTTTTTACATAAACATGTCGGTCTGATGCTGTGGAAGATATGTGTAAATAAAGCAGACCATTTTTGTCTAAATTAAAATACTTTTTTTATTTGCATACAGAAAATAAAGAACGTTTTCAGTAACAATATTTTCTAAGACACATAGGAGCATAAATATGACCCAAACATGAGATGAAATCTGCTGTAAACACATTAAACATGTTTTCACATTATTTTCACAAAGTAGAGAACTCTCACATGTTTGTTTGTGCAACGATGGCTCCATTTGCAGGTGAGGTGGGAGGAGAGGGGCTTTTCAGGGGCAAAGACTCTCCAGGTGCCACCAAGAGGACGATATTCTCCTTCTTGGACAGCCAGAAAGCCGGGTACAGAGGCTCCAGGAACTCTGTCTGGTACTCGTGGATGAGCGTCATGGTTTCATGTACCCCGTAGAAAGCCAGCAGGCCTCGCGTGTAGTCAACGTAAACCCCGATCCGAGTGAACTTGTCCACGTTCAGTGGGGTCTCCACGTCGCTGTGCCAGGCGGAGAAGGTTCGTCCGTTCCACTGGAGGCACCAGGACAAGTTGTTCCCCGTGATGCAGCTGTTGCTCTCGTTGCCTTTGCGGTTGATGCTCTTGTAGGTCAGACCGATGTGCGTCCCCTCGCCGTTGATGTCTACCTCAAAGTAGTGCCGGCCCAGGTAGAAGCTTTCTGCTGCCAGGACCTGCCGCCAGCCGTCGAAGCGTTCAGGTAGGTCGGGATAAGGATGCTGCCAGGGGGTGGTGTTGGTCACCTTCCTGTTGTCCTCCGTCAGGCGGAGGAACTTGTGGGCCGTGTCAGGATCGAAACTCAGCGGGGAGGCATCTGTTGCACAAGAGCAGAGGAAGGTGAGGAAGCTGTAGGTGTTTCTTTACTTTGCTCATGTGTGCAAAAAAAACACATCTTGGATGTTTTGTCACCGGATGTGGAGCAGTTACAGGAGTTGCTAATCATTGGTGTGTAACTCTGTGTGTAAAGTTGCTGCTGTTTGGTTTGTTGATATTTGTTAAACAGTGGTGAGCTAACAACACGCCCTGCTGCATCAGGAAACATGGATTTTCTTTCATTCTGTCATTCAGCAACACAAATCCTCATTTCATATTAATTCAGGCTTATTTGTTTGATTAAATGTGTTCCTTGTTGTCAAATGTTTGTGCTGAGCATGAAACACCACTGTGACAATCAGGAGTTCAGTCATTTTCCCCACAAAATCGTTTCTGATCTTAATGCAGCGCTGACGGCCTGAAGACCAAAAACATTAATTACCAGTTTTTATTCTTCCCCATGTGTACAGAGATTTCTTTCATTTCCAGATTTATTTAAGTATATCATGTCAGATTCATGTAAGATTAATCTGTTTTAAGTAACTTTCTTCATGGCTATAATATCTTACTTTTAGCTAATGAACCTTTTCATAATTTTTTTCAACTTTTAACATAATGTCTGAATTTATAGGGTTTTATCAATTAAATGAAAAAAAAATTAAATTAAAATATCATGAAAAAAGACAAAAAAAATTAAAATATTAAATTAATACTAATACTACAAATAATAATATAATTAAAAATAAATACATAAATTAAATTAAATTAAATTAAATTAAATTAAATTAAATTAAATTAAATTAAATTAAATTAAATTAAATTCACAAAGGCCAGAAGTAATATGTCTCATTTGGGCACAACAGGCATCAGGTAGTTAAACTCTTTAGTTGTTTTTGTTATTTTCTCCAAAACTCAAAATTAAAAATAAGAAATTTTCTTTATAAATAATCAGATGTCTGTTTAAGCCTTTTGTGTGTTTTCTTTTACCTTTTATCAATTAAACATTGGAGTGAAACAATTTGCAACAGATTTTATCCACATTCATTCAGCAGCCAAAGGATAACGCTTACATTTCAGGAAGTCAGCGCGTGTCTCTGGATCAGGTAAGGACTTGTTGTGTCTGGCTGCTACTATTTCTTTCACCGTCGTCTTTATCCCCATTTTATCTGAAATAAGAGAAAACACATTTTAGATTTATTTTATGTTATAAACTGACAGGGTATAAAAACTCTTCAGATAAATAAGTGTTTACAATCTTTCTCCTGAAGCTCGTACTCACACACTGCATGCTCCCTCTAAAAATTCTTTACATGTGTCAACACGTCTCACGTCCAAACAAAGATCTGAACATCTGTAACTTGCAGCAGGTCGAGGGGTGGTTTCCCCGGCAACAACAGTCATGTTTTCTCACCGTTTCTGCATGTCTCTTTGACTTTCTCGATGTATGAGTTCACCAGCATGGCACAGAGCTCCTGCGTGGAGTCGACGGTCACCTGACTGAAGGAATTCAGGCGGTCCATCAGGCCGATGGAGACCCCCGGCAGGGAGTTATCGGGGGCTTCTTTCTTCCACTCTGCATACTCCTGTAAAACAAACACAGACCAAGGCCTTCAGGCATTTCTGTATGCGAAGACAAAGAACTCGGCTCGCACCGGGTTCGCGTCCAGATTCCTGTCAGAAGGTTGAAAACAGGAGAGCAGAGGCTGGAGAAAGCACTGTCTGGACTGGTTTCACATCTTCATCTGCATGAATCCAAACAAGTGACTTTCCCAAAACTTAAATAGTTGTGAAGTGAAGCGGAGCTGCTAACACAGACACCAGCAAAAGACCACAGAACTTCCATATTTGCAGGATTATTACCAAAGCATGGCAACAATAAGGTGCCATGCTGGTGTTAAGTTCATGATGTATTCACACAGCAAAGTCAAAATCTCAAATATAACACTTCACAGTTAAATTTCACACCAGCTTGTTTAAATGGGAACCACCGATTAAGTGTTAAACACTTCTTTAAAACTGTCAGCGTTAAAGAACAAATAACACCAAGTTCACCAACTGGGGCTACTGGTGGAGTGGCAGCCTAACACTGCATCAGGTAAATAAAGACTTAAAAAAAAGAATTGGGGCTTTTCCTGAACAGTAGCTGGGAGAGCAGGTAGAGCAGGGAAAGACCTGCAGCTCACGGCACCATGCCGGGAATCAAGCCTGAACCTCCTCTGCCTCCTCATTAGTCAAGCCAATCACCATCCATCCATCCATCCATCTTCTACCGCTTATCCGGGGTCGGGTCGCGGGGGCAGCAGCCTAAGCAGGGAAGCCCAGACTTCCCTCTCCCCAGCCACATTTACCAACTCTGCGGGGGGGATCCCGAGGCGTTCCCAGGCCAGCCGAGAGATATAATCCCTCCAGCGTGTCCTGGGTCTTCCCCGGGGTCTCCTCCCAGAGGGACGTGCCTGGAACGCCTCACCAGGGAGGTCCAGGAGGCATCCTGACCAGATGCCTGAGCCACCTCAACTGGTTCCTCTCGATGCGGAGGAGCAGCGGCTCTACTCTGATCTCCTCCCGGATGACCGAGCTCCTCATCCTATCTCTAAGGGAGAGCCCGGCCACCCTGCGGAGGAAACCCATTTCAGCCGCCTGTATACGAGATCTCCTTCTTTCGGTCACGACCCACAGCTCATGACCATAGGCGAGGGTAGGAACGTAGATCGACTGGTAAATGGAGAGCTTCGCCTTCTGGCTCAGCTCCTTCTTCACCACGACAGACCGGCGCAGAGTCCGCATTACTGCAGACGCCGCACCGATCAATCTGTCGATCTCACGCTCCATCCTTCCCTCACTGCTGAACAAGACCCCGAGATATTAAAACTCCCCCACTTGTGGCAGGACCTCATTCCCGACCCGGAGAGGGCAACCCTCCCTATTCCGGCTGAGGACCACGGTCTCAGATTTGGAGGTGCTGATTCTCATCCCAGCCGGGGGTGGGGGGGTGAGTTCACAGCTCCGCCCCCCTCTTCACCCGAGTGTCCAAGGCATGTGGCCGCAGGTCTGACGATACGACTACAAAATGGATCATCGAACTGCAGCCCAGGGAATCCTGATGCCAGGTGTACAGATGGACATGTTGGAACATGGTGTTCGTTATGGACAATCCATGATGAGCACAGAAGTCCAATAACAAAACACCATTTGGGTTCGGGGGAGGGGGGCATGCCTCCCAATCACTCCCCTCCAGGTCTCACTGTCATTGCCCATGTGAGCATTGAAGTCCCCCAGCAGAACAATCCATAACTTGATGCAGAACATGGAGCAATTCCACCAGAAATCATGGGGGCGGAGTTGAGTTGTCAAGCTGACACACAACCAGCTAAAAGAGCAAACCAGAGAAGAAGAAACGCTGCAGAATAAAGATAAAACACACCCAAAGAAGACAAAACAAAGCTGATAATATCAGTGAACATTCCTTTGCTTCTTCTGGTGTTTTTGGATGCTTGTAAACAACTTTTTCGGCAGTGGTTACCACTGGCAACCAGTGTCAGAACATGGAGGTGAACTCTGAACTCAGCACTGCTATCTAGAGGATGAACTGATGAACAACTACATAAAAGACGCATGGAAGCAAGACGACGGCGTTTGGAACAGACGTCCCTGTTTATGTGCGTAAGGGAGCAGAAATGGGCCTTACAGGAAGGTTTCCAGGGTCATGTACTCTAAATAAGACGTGGCATCCATCCTGATGATGGAAATGGTGATATAAGCGTTAAGTTTATGAGTGTTGGGCTGGGATTGGAACCTGGGTGGGATGTTGGGCCTTTTGGGGTTTCTCTCAGGTGACTGACCCCCCTGTGCTTCTAGTTAATAGATGTTGCAATCCAGTTTCCTTTTTTAAACAAGAAAAATAAGATTCTGTTGCTGTGATACAAATTAAAACCATGATCATATGATGTCGGATGTCGCACCTGCAGGAAGTCCACATCGTTTTTATTCCTGGAGAGCTTCTCCATCTGAGCCTGAGTCTTCTTCAGCTCCGAGCACCTCTGCACCAGGTGAACCCGGATACCCTCTGCCTGCTTCAGCGCCTGCTTCTCCTCGCCCTCCAGGATCTCCGTCACCTCCTTCTTGGCCCTCTCCACCACCGCCTGCAGCTCCTCAAACTGGCGCTCGATCACCGCCCGCACGTCCGTCACCGAATGCTGTGAGAAATGGCGTGTAGAAAATGCAGCTGAGCCACATGATGATGGAGGGAAACCTTTGATGCTTCAGCCCCACATGACAAACATGGAAAACCCGTTTAACGGGGGGGAGGATCCGAAACCTTCAGGATTACAAACCAGAGGATTCTCCATCCAAAAATAGCTGCTTCCTGCCAACTATTGTGACATTTGTGTGACGTTCACTTGGTTAATCCTTCACATTAGTCATGTGTTGCGTTTACCTCGATAGAAACTGTGTTGAGCTGGAGTTTGTTGATGGCGTTTTCGGCTGCCGTCACCGTCTTCATCGTCTCAATCTGCTTCTCCCTCAGTTCTTTCTGTCATCACAAAAGAGGGAAGCAGACTTGATCAGGAAACCACAATCCACACAGTCATGCTGAAAATATGTCAACATCTAAACACAAAGTTCATGACGGCAGTGCGTATCTGAACAAGCCTTCTCCAGCTGCTTTTCTGCAGTCTGGCTGTCTCGTACATTTTACTCTCATATTTGTGGCTTTCAGAGCTCAGGCTTGTTTTTAGTCTGACAAGTCAGGTCGAAATTCCTCAGGCAGGTCCAGACGACTCTGGAACAGAAGCTGCCACTCTGAGACTCACTTTTCATAAAGTCCAGACCCCGAGGGGGGCACACACTTTCTGCAGCTAACATGCCTGTGTAGGTATGAACATTCAAAATCATGAAATGACTGCATCAGTAGCCTTCAGAGAAACTCTACACTTATCAGCAGTCGAGTTGACTGAAAGTAGAGCAAACGTGGTCGTGTTATTTATTGTGTGTGTGCGCACATGCAAACGCTGACTCAGCATAGAGCTGACACCCATTTTTACTGCATTCTGACAAACCCAAAATCATTCAAGTATATCGTCACAACTACACGGGTTGCATCTATACTGCTGGTCTCTACTGAAGCGCAGACATCTGAGATTCCTACACATGTCAGAATCAACATATCTGTAACTTTTCCCCATAAAACAGCAACAGTAAGACATGATGTGTGATTGAGACAGACGTCTTCCAGAGTTTCTGTCCCACAGTGAAGAGACAGACGTCTTCCAGAGTTTCTGTCTTACAGAGACGAGACAGACGTGTTCCAGAGTTTCTCTCCCGCAGAGACGAGACAGACGTCTTCCAGAGTTTCTGTCCTACAGTGAAGAGACAGACGTCTTCCCGAGTTTCTGTCTCACAGAGACGAGACAGACGTCTTCCAGAGTTTCTGTCCCACGGAGACGAGACAGACGTCTTCCAGAGTTTCTGTCCTACAGTGAAGAGACAGACGTCTTCCCGAGTTTCTGTCCCACGGAGACGAGACAGACGTCTTCCCGAGTTTCTGTCCCACGGAGACGAGACAGACGTCTTCCAGAGTTTCTGTCCCACGGAGACGAGACAGACGTCTTCCAGAGTTTCTCTCCCGCAGACGAGACAGACGTCTTCCAGAGTTTCTGTCCCACAGTGAAGAGACAGACGTCTTCCCGAGTTTCTGTCTCACAGAGACGAGACAGACGTCTTCCCGAGTTTCTCTCCCGCAGAGACGAGACAGACGTCTTCCAGAGTTTCTGTCCTACAGTGAAGAGACAGACGTCTTCCAGAGTTTCTGTCTCACAGAGACGAGACAGACGTCTTCCAGAGTTTCTGTCTTACAGAGACGAGACAGACGTCTTCCAGAGTTTCTGTCTTACAGAGACGAGACAGACGTCTTCCAGAGTTTCTGTCTCACAGAGACGAGACAGACGTCTTCCAGAGTTTCTGTCTTACAGAGACGAGACAGACGTCTTCCAGAGTTTCTGTCTCACAGAGACGAGACAGACGTCTTCCAGAGTTTCTGTCTTACAGAGACGAGACAGACGTCTTCCAGAGTTTCTGTCTTACAGAGACGAGACAGACGTCTTCCAGAGTTTCTGTCTCACAGAGACGAGACAGACGTCTTCCAGAGTTTCTGTCTTACAGAGACGAGACAGACGTCTTCCAGAGTTTCTGTCTCACAGAGACGAGACAGACGTCTTCCAGAGTTTCTGTCTTACAGAGACGAGACAGACGTCTTCCAGAGTTTCTGTCCTACAGTGAAGAGACAGACGTCTTCCAGAGTTTCTGTCTCACAGAGACGAGACAGACGTCTTCCAGAGTTTCTGTCTCACAGAGACGAGACAGACGTCTTCCAGAGTTTCTGTCCTGCAGCGACGAGACAGATGTCTTCCCGAGTTTCTCTCCCGCAGAGACGAGACAGACGTCTTCCAGAGTTTCTGTCCCACAGTGAAGAGACAGACGTCTTCCAGAGTTTCTGTCTTACAGAGACGAGACAGACGTCTTCCAGAGTTTCTGTCTCACAGAGACGAGACAGACGTCTTCGAGTTTCTGTCCCGCAGAGACGAGACAGACGTCTTCCAGAGTTTCTGTCCCACAGTGAAGAGACAGACGTCTTCCAGAGTTTCTGTCCTGCAGCGACGAGACAGACGTCTTCCAGAGTTTCTGTCCCACAGTGAAGAGACAGACGTCTTCCCGAGTTTCTGTCCCACAGTGAAGAGACAGACGTCTTCCCGAGTTTCTGTCCTGCAGCGACGAGACACACGTCTTCCCGAGTTTCTCTCCCGCAGAGACGAGACAGACGTCTTCCAGAGTTTCTGTCCCACAGTGAAGAGACAGACGTCTTCCCGAGTTTCTGTCTCACAGAGACGAGACAGACGTCTTCCAGAGTTTCTGTCCTGCAGCGACGAGACAGACGTCTTCCCGAGTTTCTGTCCTGCAGCGACGAGACAGACGTCTTCCAGAGTTTCTGTCCCACAGTGAAGAGACAGACGTCTTCCCGAGTTTCTGTCCCACAGTGAAGAGACAGACGTCTTCCCGAGTTTCTGTCCTGCAGCGACGAGACAGACGTCTTCCCGAGTTTCTGTCCCGCAGAGACGAGACAGACGTCTTCCAGAGTTTCTGTCCTGCAGCGACAAGACAGACGTCTTCCCGAGTTTCTCTCCCGCAGAGACGAGACAGACGTCTTCCAGAGTTTCTGTCCCACAGTGAAGAGACAGACGTCTTCCCGAGTTTCTGTCTCACAGAGACGAGACAGACGTCTTCCAGAGTTTCTGTCCTGCAGCGACGAGACAGACGTCTTCCCGAGTTTCTCTCCCGCAGAGACGAGACAGACGTCTTCCAGAGTTTCTGTCCCACAGTGAAGAGACAGACGTCTTCCAGAGTTTCTGTCTTACAGAGACGAGACAGACGTGTTCCAGAGTTTCTCTCCCGCAGAGACGAGACAGACGTCTTCCAGAGTTTCTGTCCTACAGTGAAGAGACAGACGTCTTCCCGAGTTTCTGTCTCACAGAGACGAGACAGACGTCTTCCAGAGTTTCTGTCCTGCAGCGACGAGACAGACGTCTTCCCGAGTTTCTCTCCCGCAGAGACGAGACAGACGTCTTCCAGAGTTTCTGTCCCACAGTGAAGAGACAGACGTCTTCCCGAGTTTCTGTCTCACAGAGACGAGACAGACGTCTTCCAGAGTTTCTGTCCTGCAGCGACGAGACAGACGTCTTCCCGAGTTTCTCTCCCGCAGAGACGAGACAGACGTCTTCCAGAGTTTCTGTCCCACAGTGAAGAGACAGACGTCTTCCCGAGTTTCTGTCTCACAGAGACGAGACAGACGTCTTCCCGAGTTTCTCTCCCGCAGAGACGAGACAGACGTCTTCCAGAGTTTCTGTCCTACAGTGAAGAGACAGACGTCTTCCAGAGTTTCTGTCTCACAGAGACGAGACAGACGTCTTCCAGAGTTTCTGTCTTACAGAGACGAGACAGACGTCTTCCAGAGTTTCTGTCTTACAGAGACGAGACAGACGTCTTCCAGAGTTTCTGTCTCACAGAGACGAGACAGACGTCTTCCAGAGTTTCTGTCTTACAGAGACGAGACAGACGTCTTCCAGAGTTTCTGTCCTACTGTGAAGAGACAGACGTCTTCCAGAGTTTCTGTCTCACAGAGACGAGACAGACGTCTTCCAGAGTTTCTGTCTCACAGAGACGAGACAGACGTCTTCCAGAGTTTCTGTCCTGCAGCGACGAGACAGATGTCTTCCCGAGTTTCTCTCCCGCAGAGACGAGACAGACGTCTTCCAGAGTTTCTGTCCCACAGTGAAGAGACAGACGTCTTCCAGAGTTTCTGTCTTACAGAGACGAGACAGACGTCTTCCAGAGTTTCTGTCTCACAGAGACGAGACAGACGTCTTCGAGTTTCTCTCCCGCAGAGACGAGACAGACGTCTTCCAGAGTTTCTGTCCCACAGTGAAGAGACAGACGTCTTCCAGAGTTTCTGTCCTGCAGCGACGAGACAGACGTCTTCCCGAGTTTCTGTCCCACAGTGAAGAGACAGACGTCTTCCCGAGTTTCTGTCCTGCAGCGACGAGACAGACGTCTTCCCGAGTTTCTGTCCCGCAGAGACGAGACAGACGTCTTCCAGAGTTTCTGTCCTGCAGCGACAAGACAGACGTCTTCCCGAGTTTCTCTCCCGCAGAGACGAGACAGACGTCTTCCAGAGTTTCTGTCCCACAGTGAAGAGACAGACGTCTTCCCGAGTTTCTGTCTCACAGAGACGAGACAGACATCTTCCAGAGTTTCTGTCCTGCAGCGACGAGACAGACGTCTTCCAGAGTTTCTGTCCTGCAGCGACAAGACAGACGTCTTCCCGAGTTTCTCTCCCGCAGAGACGAGACAGACGTCTTCCAGAGTTTCTGTCCTACAGTGAAGAGACAGACGTCTTCCCGAGTTTCTGTCTCACAGAGACGAGACAGACGTCTTCCAGAGTTTCTGTCCTGCAGCGACGAGACAGATGTCTTCCCGAGTTTCTGTCTCACAGAGACGAGACAGACGTCTTCCCGAGTTTCTCTCCCGCAGAGACGAGACAGACGTCTTCCAGAGTTTCTGTCCTACAGTGAAGAGACAGACGTCTTCCAGAGTTTCTGTCTCACAGAGACGAGACAGACGTCTTCCAGAGTTTCTGTCCTACAGTGAAGAGACAGACGTCTTCCAGAGTTTCTGTCTCACAGAGACGAGACAGACGTCTTCCAGAGTTTCTGTCTCACAGAGACGAGACAGACGTCTTCCAGAGTTTCTGTCCTGCAGCGACGAGACAGATGTCTTCCCGAGTTTCTCTCCCGCAGAGACGAGACAGACGTCTTCCAGAGTTTCTGTCCCACAGTGAAGAGACAGACGTCTTCCAGAGTTTCTGTCTTACAGAGACGAGACAGACGTCTTCCAGAGTTTCTGTCTCACAGAGACGAGACAGACGTCTTCGAGTTTCTGTCCCGCAGAGACGAGACAGACGTCTTCCAGAGTTTCTGTCCCACAGTGAAGAGACAGACGTCTTCCAGAGTTTCTGTCCTGCAGCGACGAGACAGACGTCTTCCAGAGTTTCTGTCCCACAGTGAAGAGACAGACGTCTTCCCGAGTTTCTGTCCCACAGTGAAGAGACAGACGTCTTCCCGAGTTTCTGTCCTGCAGCGACGAGACACACGTCTTCCCGAGTTTCTCTCCCGCAGAGACGAGACAGACGTCTTCCAGAGTTTCTGTCCCACAGTGAAGAGACAGACGTCTTCCCGAGTTTCTGTCTCACAGAGACGAGACAGACGTCTTCCAGAGTTTCTGTCCTGCAGCGACGAGACAGACGTCTTCCCGAGTTTCTGTCCTGCAGCGACGAGACAGACGTCTTCCAGAGTTTCTGTCCCACAGTGAAGAGACAGACGTCTTCCCGAGTTTCTGTCCCACAGTGAAGAGACAGACGTCTTCCCGAGTTTCTGTCCTGCAGCGACGAGACAGACGTCTTCCCGAGTTTCTGTCCCGCAGAGACGAGACAGACGTCTTCCAGAGTTTCTGTCCTGCAGCGACAAGACAGACGTCTTCCCGAGTTTCTCTCCCGCAGAGACGAGACAGACGTCTTCCAGAGTTTCTGTCCCACAGTGAAGAGACAGACGTCTTCCCGAGTTTCTGTCTCACAGAGACGAGACAGACGTCTTCCAGAGTTTCTGTCCTGCAGCGACGAGACAGACGTCTTCCCGAGTTTCTCTCCCGCAGAGACGAGACAGACGTCTTCCAGAGTTTCTGTCCCACAGTGAAGAGACAGACGTCTTCCAGAGTTTCTGTCTTACAGAGACGAGACAGACGTGTTCCAGAGTTTCTCTCCCGCAGAGACGAGACAGACGTCTTCCAGAGTTTCTGTCCTACAGTGAAGAGACAGACGTCTTCCCGAGTTTCTGTCTCACAGAGACGAGACAGACGTCTTCCAGAGTTTCTGTCCTGCAGCGACGAGACAGACGTCTTCCCGAGTTTCTCTCCCGCAGAGACGAGACAGACGTCTTCCAGAGTTTCTGTCCCACAGTGAAGAGACAGACGTCTTCCCGAGTTTCTGTCTCACAGAGACGAGACAGACGTCTTCCAGAGTTTCTGTCCTGCAGCGACGAGACAGACGTCTTCCCGAGTTTCTCTCCCGCAGAGACGAGACAGACGTCTTCCAGAGTTTCTGTCCCACAGTGAAGAGACAGACGTCTTCCCGAGTTTCTGTCTCACAGAGACGAGACAGACGTCTTCCCGAGTTTCTCTCCCGCAGAGACGAGACAGACGTCTTCCAGAGTTTCTGTCCTACAGTGAAGAGACAGACGTCTTCCAGAGTTTCTGTCTCACAGAGACGAGACAGACGTCTTCCAGAGTTTCTGTCTTACAGAGACGAGACAGACGTCTTCCAGAGTTTCTGTCTTACAGAGACGAGACAGACGTCTTCCAGAGTTTCTGTCTCACAGAGACGAGACAGACGTCTTCCAGAGTTTCTGTCTTACAGAGACGAGACAGACGTCTTCCAGAGTTTCTGTCCTACTGTGAAGAGACAGACGTCTTCCAGAGTTTCTGTCTCACAGAGACGAGACAGACGTCTTCCAGAGTTTCTGTCTCACAGAGACGAGACAGACGTCTTCCAGAGTTTCTGTCCTGCAGCGACGAGACAGATGTCTTCCCGAGTTTCTCTCCCGCAGAGACGAGACAGACGTCTTCCAGAGTTTCTGTCCCACAGTGAAGAGACAGACGTCTTCCAGAGTTTCTGTCTTACAGAGACGAGACAGACGTCTTCCAGAGTTTCTGTCTCACAGAGACGAGACAGACGTCTTCGAGTTTCTCTCCCGCAGAGACGAGACAGACGTCTTCCAGAGTTTCTGTCCCACAGTGAAGAGACAGACGTCTTCCAGAGTTTCTGTCCTGCAGCGACGAGACAGACGTCTTCCCGAGTTTCTGTCCCACAGTGAAGAGACAGACGTCTTCCCGAGTTTCTGTCCTGCAGCGACGAGACAGACGTCTTCCCGAGTTTCTGTCCCGCAGAGACGAGACAGACGTCTTCCAGAGTTTCTGTCCTGCAGCGACAAGACAGACGTCTTCCCGAGTTTCTCTCCCGCAGAGACGAGACAGACGTCTTCCAGAGTTTCTGTCCCACAGTGAAGAGACAGACGTCTTCCCGAGTTTCTGTCTCACAGAGACGAGACAGACATCTTCCAGAGTTTCTGTCCTGCAGCGACGAGACAGACGTCTTCCAGAGTTTCTGTCCTGCAGCGACAAGACAGACGTCTTCCCGAGTTTCTCTCCCGCAGAGACGAGACAGACGTCTTCCAGAGTTTCTGTCCTACAGTGAAGAGACAGACGTCTTCCCGAGTTTCTGTCTCACAGAGACGAGACAGACGTCTTCCAGAGTTTCTGTCCTGCAGCGACGAGACAGATGTCTTCCCGAGTTTCTGTCTCACAGAGACGAGACAGACGTCTTCCCGAGTTTCTCTCCCGCAGAGACGAGACAGACGTCTTCCAGAGTTTCTGTCCTACAGTGAAGAGACAGACGTCTTCCAGAGTTTCTGTCTCACAGAGACGAGACAGACGTCTTCCAGAGTTTCTGTCTTACAGAGACGAGACAGACGTCTTCCAGAGTTTCTGTCTTACAGAGACGAGACAGACGTCTTCCAGAGTTTCTGTCTTACAGAGACGAGACAGACGTCTTCCAGAGTTTCTGTCTTACAGAGACGAGACAGACGTCTTCCAGAGTTTCTGTCTCACAGAGACGAGACAGACGTCTTCCAGAGTTTCTGTCTTACAGAGACGAGACAGACGTCTTCCAGAGTTTCTGTCCTACAGTGAAGAGACAGACGTCTTCCAGAGTTTCTGTCTCACAGAGACGAGACAGACGTCTTACAGAGTTTCTGTCCTGCAGCGACGAGACAGATGTCTTCCCGAGTTTCTCTCCCGCAGAGACGAGACAGACGTCTTCCAGAGTTTCTGTCCCACAGTGAAGAGACAGACGTCTTCCAGAGTTTCTGTCTTACAGAGACGAGACAGACGTCTTCCAGAGTTTCTGTCTCACAGAGACGAGACAGACGTCTTCGAGTTTCTCTCCCGCAGAGACGAGACAGACGTCTTCCAGAGTTTCTGTCCCACAGTGAAGAGACAGACGTCTTCCAGAGTTTCTGTCCTGCAGCGACAAGACAGACGTCTTCCAGAGTTTCTGTCTCACAGAGACGAGACAGACGTCTTCGAGTTTCTCTCCCGCAGAGACGAGACAGACGTCTTCCAGAGTTTCTGTCCCACAGTGAAGAGACAGACGTCTTCCCGAGTTTCTGTCCTGCAGCGACGAGACAAACGTCTTCCAGAGTTTCTGTCTCACAGAGACGAGACAGACGTCTTCCAGAGTTTCTGTCCTGCAGCGACGAGACAGACGTCTTCCAGAGTTTCTGTCTCACAGAGACGAGACAGACGTCTTCCAGAGTTTCTGTCTTACAGAGATGAGACAGACGTCTTCCAGAGTTTCTTTCCCGCAGAGACGAGACAGACGTCTTCCAGAGTTTCTGTCCCACGGAGACGAGACAGACGTCTTCCAGAGTTTCTGTCCCACAGTGAAGAGACAGACGTCTTCCAGAGTTTCTGTCCCACAGTGAAGAGACAGACGTCTTCCAGAGTTTCTGTCCTGCAGCAACGAGACAGACGTCTTCCAGAGTTTCTGTCCCACGGAGGCGAGACAGACGTCTTCCAGAGTTTCTGTCCCACGGAGACGAGACAGACGTCTTCCAGAGTTTCTGTCCCACGGAGATGAGACAGACGTCTTCCAGAGTTTCTGTCCCACGGAGACGAGACAGACGTCTTCCAGAGTTTCTGTCCCACGGAGACGAGACAGACGTCTTCCAGAGTTTCTGTCCCACTGAGACGAGACAGACGTCTTCCAGAGTTTCTGTCCTGCAGCGACGAGACAGACGTCTTCCCGAGTTTCTGTCCCACAGTGAAGAGACAGATGTCCAACAGAGTCTCTGCTTTCATTGGCAGAAGAGGATCGGCTGCTGGCTCTAGTCCCGCCCACCCAGACACTGATCTTTGAGTAACGTTTTCATCTTGAAAGTGGAACAGGAACATTGAAACCACCACAAAAACACTTGGAGACAGCTTCCATGAATTTACATAGTGAATTGCTCATGTTCTCTACTTGAGGTTTGAACTGGTTGGTTTGGATGCTGCTACTGGTAAAGTCTTTTATCCCAGTTGTTGCTCTGCTGCGTTAGCATCGCTGCTTCCCGCTGTCTGGAAACATCGTCTTTACTGCATGCTACCTCTTGCAGCCACAAAGGGCTTTATTTAATAAGACATTTAAATTTAGCTCTTTATTTGTGCTTGAAGTTGCTGTTTTAACATAATTTTATACATTATAATTCACATATTTCAGATTAGGAAAAACATAGTTTTTATTAAAATGGATTCCTGCAGCCACTAACATACACACCAAACCTTCTGTTGCAACACAGCGTATTGAAAGTAAAATAAATCCCTTTCATCAGCAAGACTGTGACATTTCCTTCTACTTTTATGAATTCTAACTGATCTGATGCAGACAAGTTTAAACCAGCCTCAGGACCAGACTGGTTTTCAGATGGAAAAATGCAGCGTTTGGTTTGTAGCTGCCTTCAGCTTCATCTGTAAATCTTCAAGTTGTCTTCCAGTTAAAGAAATGTATTTTAAAACTATAAATCTTTCCATTTCTTTTACAATACTTTTTTTTCTATTTTTTATTTTCTTTTATTATTAATATTATATTTGTTAAAATTAAAACAGGAAGTTTCTCAATAAAAAAATAAATCCTTCTATATGAAGCAACACTTCCAAAATGGACGTAGGAAAAATGACCGGAATGGTCCAAACAGTCCCAAATGGCCTGGAAGAGTGAGGATGGGAGGCTGAGGAAACAATAACCTTAGAATATTATACAAAATAATGTGTTAAAATGAATGAATTGAATCTGATTCCAGATTTCTGGTTTAATGTGTGGAGGGAATACTCTCCTCCTGGAGGACGGAGGTGGATCCAGCCTGAGAAATGCAAGTTATTCAGTAAATTCAGGAACTGGAAGAGTCCATTGTTTTCTGTGTTGTTTTATCTGCCGGCTTCTGTCCTGGGGAAGTGAAACTGATTTCCTCTTCCTGAGCAGCTTATCTGACACGGTTGCCATGGCTCCCGTCTTGTTTGTGAGGTAAATGAGCAGGTAGCTGCCGAGGAATCTTCACCTGCACTCTTCGTTTTCCAGCTCTAAATGGTTTGCAACCTGACAATAACAGGTGTGTCTGCAGGAATCTGAGGATCATGGACCGCCGCAGAGAGACGCCTCAGCTGACACATGATGCGATGAGTGTTCAGAGTGAGAACAGCTGTGATGCCCACTGGAGCACTGCTATTTATACACATCATCTGAGCTCAGATTGCACATTAACAACACTCCTATTATTCACATTTAGTTCTTCTGATCCTGAATTATCATAATGACTTTAAATAAACCAAAACAAAGCAGATTAAACACTTTTAAAAGTTCATTTAGGATGAAATCCCTCAGGAAACGTTAAGATTTTTGTGAATTTGTTCTGGAAATGGTTTAAAACCATTTTTTCACCAGCCAGCTTGTCATTCAGCTTCCAGCAGAGCTGAATGCCATCCTGCAGGTTTTAGTGTTTCCCTGCTGCAACACACTTGACCCAAACCAATGGCTCATTACCGGGCAGGTGCAGAAGATTGATGGAGAAACTTTTTCATCTGAATCAAAGGGAAACACTGAAACCTGGAGGTTGGAGTCTGTGACCCCAACGTTCAGAGCTGAAATGAGTGAAGCCTTTAAAAAGGTAGAGTATGTAAGATTTTCAACATTAAAAAAAAAAAAAACTAAAGAAAATGACTACAATCATAATTAGATAGTTTTTTTTTAAACATGTAGGTTCCAGTCTGTCCATATTTGAGGCGTTATTAAATTACAAGTTTAATTATTGACAAATGACAAAAAGCTTTTTTTTTTTTTACTGGTAGGAAAACATTTAAGAAGGGTCTTTGTCATTAATTAAACT
Organism: Telmatherina bonti; assembly: GCF_933228915.1. Taxonomy (NCBI): domain Eukaryota; kingdom Metazoa; phylum Chordata; class Actinopteri; order Atheriniformes; family Telmatherinidae; genus Telmatherina; species Telmatherina bonti. Next base: position 6,021,306 of record NC_136630.1, read on the forward strand.
TGTAATTTAATAACATATCAAATATGGACAGACTGGAACATACATGTTTAAAAAAAACTATGTAATTATGATTGTAGTTATTTTTGTAGTTAATTTATTTTGAAAATATTTAAAATCTTACATACTCCATCTTTAAAACATGTAGGTTCTAGTCTGTCCATATTTGATGTGTTATTAAATTACAAGTTTAATTAATGACAAAGACCCTTCTTAAATGTTTTCCTACCAGTAAAAAAAGTGCTTTTTTGTCATTAATTAAACTTGTAATTTAATAACGCATCAAATATGGACAGACTGGAACCTACATGTTCAAAAAACGATCTAATTATGATTGTAGTTATTTTATTAGTTTTTTTTTTTGTTTTTTTTTTTAAATATTGAAAATCTTAATACTCCGCCTTTAAACTTTCTAGCTCAAAAATCGGTCTTTTGGGTCAAAAGTGGACACTTTTCTGGACCACGTCTCATTTCAGGGACTGAGTTTTATAGATGTTTCCAGAAAGTTGGAAACCCAGGAGGTTTGAGCTGAAGGTAGAAGGTGTGTGAGGACATGCGGGGACACTTGCCTCTATCTGTCTGCGAGCCTCCCCCACCGGCATGGTGTTGTGGCCCCGGTGCTCCTCCGTCACGCAGTCCTGACAGATGCAGACCGTGTCGGCGCGGCAGAACAGCTCCAGGGGACACTTGTGGCTCTCGCAGGTGCGCCTCTCGATGTCCCTGAGCGGCTCCACCAGCCGGTGGTTCTGAAACTTCTGGTTCTCCAGGTGAGGCCGGATGTGGGCCTCGCAGTACGACACCAGGCAGGTGAGGCAGGACTTGATGGCCCTGCGGGGAGTCCCGATGCAGGAGTCGCAGACCACATCATCAGGACCTAAAGGTTCCTCCTTCACCTCCTCATCACTGGGGGCTTCCGTCTCCTTCCTGTCCTCTGCAGGCTTCTCGGGGTCTTCGGATTCCTTCAGATCTTCCTGGATTTTGATCTCCTCCGTCAGCTTTGAGCCCTGATTTGGTTCTTCTTTGTCTACGATCTCAGGAGCTTCAGCAGTGCCGTTTTCTGTGGGAGGTTCCGGACTCTTCAGACACTGTGGACATCCTTTACTTCTGTCCCCGTGGCAGGAGACACAGACCCCGCAGGCTGCTGGATCATCTCCCCCCAGCTCAGCAGAGCAGACACCGCACAGCTGCTGGGGTTTAGAGATGGGGGAAGCTGTATCTGCCATGTCTTCAGCTCTTCTCTGCCTGCCTGCTCCACTCCCACTCTCTTATGTCCTCTGTGGAAATAACTGGCTGGGCCGCTTTTATAAACCAGAAGTTCCTGGATCACTGAAGAGTCTAAAAAGCCGCACCTAGATGTCAGACCTCATAGTTTCACTCTAAATGCTGCTCAGTTTCCCCCCCCCCTTCTCCTCCCAGAGAGGGTGGAGCACTTGCCTGCAACACAGAGGTGTAGGGTTGCACTGGCCCTCATGTTTCACCGAAAACTGTTGAACAATCAGAGAAAAGCATCTGGAAAGATTTAATCCTCCAGCTGATCTATCAGGTGGTTTTTCCTCCCTCCGCTGCAGATCACCTGCTTCCTCTTTCACATGTTTGCATTTCTGCTCCAGAGTTCAAGTGGAGGCCAAAACAGCTGCAAACATGTGAAGCTGGAGAGGAGGTGCTGCCACCTGGCGGTCAGACATCACACAGCAGGACGTCGTGATGTTTGGACTCTGACACGAGGTGGACTAGTCCACCTTCATCCTGCTGCTTTTACACCAAACTAACCTGGAACGTGGAACTGGTCTGAGTTAGAGAAGAGCTGCAGCTTCCCCAGCAGGACAGCAGGGGGGCCTGGAGAAACCCGTTCAATCAAACTTTATTTACTTTGCAGAAAATGCTTTACGTTAAAAACACAATAAAGAACAAAAATACCGGAAGTTAAATAAAAGCTTCAATCTGTCCAGTAGACCTGATCCTACCTGGTCTGGTAGACCTGATCCTACCTGGTCTGGTAGACCTGATCCTACCTGGTCCAGTAGACCTGATCCTACCTGGTCTGGTAGACCTGATCCTACCGGTTCCAGTAGACCTGATCCTACCTGGTCTGGTAGACCTGATCCTACCTGGTCCAGTAGACCTGATCCTACCTGGTCTGGTAGACCTGATCCTACCTGTTCCAGTAGACCTGATCCTAACTGGTCTGGTAGACCTGATCCTACCTGGTCCAGTAGACCTAATCCTACCTGGTCTGGTAGACCTGATCCTACCTGGTCTGGTATACCCGGGACTCTACCTGGTCCGGTCGACCCGGGATCCTACCTGGTCCGGTAGACCCGGGATCCTACCTGGTCTGGTAGACCTGGGATCCTACCTTTTCCGGTAGACCTGATCCTAACTGGTCCTGTAGACCTGATCCTACCTGGTCTGGTAGACCCGGGATCCTACCTGGTCCGGTAGACCTGATCCTACCTGGTCTGGTAGACCTGATCCTACCTGGTCCGGTGGACCTGATCCTACCTGGTCTGGTAGACCCGGGATCCTACCTGGTCTGGTAGACCTGATCCTAACTGGTCCTGTAGACCTGATCCTAACTGGTCCTGTAGACCTGATCCTACCTGGTCCGGTAGACCCGGGATCCTACCTAGTCTAGTAGACCTGGGATCCCACCTGGCCTGGTAGACCTGATTATAACTGGTCTTGTAGACCTGATCCTACTTGGTCGGATAGACCCAGGACTCTACCCGGTCCGGTCGACCCAGGATCCTACTGGGTCCGGTATAGGTCCAGTAAACCCAGGATTCTTCCTGGTCCGGTATACCTGATCCTACTTGGTCCGGTAGACCCAGGATCCTACCTGGTCTGGTCGACCCAGGATCCTACCTGGTCCGTTAGACCTGGAATCCTACCTGGTCCTGTAGACCCAGGATCCTACCTGGTCCAGTAGAGATCCGGTAGACCCGGGATCCTACCTGGTCCGGTAGACCCGGGATCCTACCTGGTCTGGTAGAGATCCGGTAGACCCAGGATCCTACCTGGTCCAGTAGACCCAGGATCCTACCTGGTCCGGTAGACCCGGGATACCCGGGATGTCAGCTGACAGAAAAACCTGTTTGGTCTTGCAGTTTACAGCCAAACAGTTTTCAGCTGTACGACAACATATTGATCACTGATCATGATTTTCTGTAATCCATGTAAAAACTGCTGATCTTTACTGTTTCACGTCCTCCAATCTTCCATACTGTGATGGTTTATGTCAAAACGAGCTCCATTTGTTCAAGATTCTCCAATAAAAAATCTTAGAATGACCCGAGTTCAAAACCACATTTAGCAACATTTGTAGTGACAGTTTGTACCGTGACCTCGAGGTTGCCCACTGGTCGTCGCTAACTTCTCACTTTTGGACTTCTTTGGATGTTTTCTGCTTCTATTTATTGCTCTATGTTTTTATTCTCCATTGGTGTGATGGATGCTTACTGATTTCAGTCCCAGTGGGACCTTTCCCCCCCAACAATGCGTAGCGTAGGGTAGCAGCCATAGACTGAATTTAAAGAGATGGACGGAGTCTCCATGACGTCACCCGTAGGTTTCTGAAGAGCTGAACTGAAGCTCGGTGGGCGGTTCCTACCGTCGCCATCTTGGCAGCGTCATGCGCACCGTCTCGCCCGGAAAATACAAATATGGGCAAAGAGGTGGAGCTGAGAGGGGAGCTGTGAGCGTCATGGTGGATGATTGACATCGAGCGAACTCCGAGCTTTCTGTAGCTAAGAGCTGACCGAGCTAACCCAGAGATAACAGGAGCTAACCAGCTAACGGAGGTAAGCGGGCTAAAGCTAAGTCACGTTGTTAACCGGCTAAAAACCGCGGTTGTTCAACATTCTTCTTACTTAAAGCCAGAGAGAGGTACCTGTCAATCAAAAGGACACGCCCCTAAATTTGCCAAACTTTGAGATTAAATTACTTTAAAACAGTCGAGTTAGAAAAAAATTCACTCCCCCCGCAGTTGTCATGAAGGTAAACTTGACCTATAAACTGAAAATGAATTTTTGAACCAGGCTGTAAACATATTAATTTCTGCTGTGAAGTTGGTCTTTTTAACATGGGAGTCTATGGGGATTCGCTCTGTTTTGAAGCCCCTACTGGATGAAGGGGGAACTGCAGTTTTATGCACTTCCGCATAGACTTCACTTTTAACCGCTGGAGGTTGCCGCTTGGTAGCAGCTGAACGTAATCAGATCCCATGTCTTTTTACTGGCGACCAGTCGTGTAACAGAAAACTAGGGCCAGTGTTATGATGGAGAGGTGCTTTAATTTCACAGGTTTAAAGACAGATTTTTTTTCCACATTGAGTTTCAGACACTGATGGGAGCAAAAACAAGTGGATAAATGAAATCTGGTTTGTCTCGGGTTGTCCATGGAGGGAAACTTCACTGCTTCCAACAGCAGGAAAAGAGTCAGTTACCTTCTTCTGATAGTCAATCCATCAGTTATGCAGCCATAGGGACGTCACCTGATGCACTTAGTAGTACCTTGCTACTTTTCCCATCATATTTCTCCTTTCTCCACTGGTCTTCCTGGATAAAAGCTACTGTACATGATCTGTCTTTCCTGTCGTCTCCACCCCAAGCAGAAGCAGATAACTGCCCTCCCTGAGCCTCTGCTGGAGGTTTGTCTTACTGTTAAAAGGGAATTTTTTCCTTCCCACTGTCGCCTCATGCATCTCAGGATGGGGGATTGAGAAGTTGAGATTCGATGCAATCAGTTGGTTTCTATCAGCAGCTTTTTATGCATTGGTTGAAACCGATGTGTCTGTAAAGCCCCGAGTCTACATTGTTGTGAATAAAGCTGAATGGAATTAATTAGAGCCAAAGAAAATAACCTGTTCACAGCAGACACAAAGACTATCCTTAATGACTGAACTACATCAGATCTTCATGTACAGGTCCTGAACTCCGTCCGGGTCTAATGGAAATACTTTATCATACTGGACACATAAAACCTTATGCTTCAGTGTTGTTGTTTCTTCGCTAGCAGTAAACCCAAGACAGCTGACAGATCTGCTGAGCCAGAACTGTCAGAAACATCTCAGAGAAACAGACCCCAGGTCAGGCTAAGAGCCAGGAGCTGCGTTTAAAGCATATTCAAATCCAACCAGCTCTCCCATCAAAACAATCCAGCGGATCTTTTATCCAGTCTCTTGATTATCATCTATTGGGTCCTATAAACCAGTGGTTCCCAACCTGGGGTCTCTGGATGCCCAAGAGGGTCCCCCAAGGAGCACATGGGGCCCTTAGACTTTAATTTCAGAGCCAGTCTGATTTAAATTAAGGTTCTTCAGACAAGTTGAGTTGTATTCATTAAGAATTTTCTTTTCCACAACAAAATGAATCAATTACTTTAATTGTTTAAAACCGGAGGTTGTAACTTTCGAGATGAAAGGTTTTTTCCATCCAGGTGGAAAATGAAATATTTGCGCTCTGCTTTAAAAAGAGACGCTGCAGGTAAGCTGCATCAGAACATCTTTGCAGCGCAGGATCCTCGCTGAGCTGCAGATGGATGCATCACAAGTTCAGACAGCACAGTGAAAGCTTATTCTCAATGCTCAATCCTAGGCTTTTACACTAAACATATATATATATATATATATATATATATATATATATATATATATATATATATATATATATATATATATATATATATACAACTTTTTATTATAATATTTTTTATATTATCACATTTTTCTGATAATAATTTAAAAGAAAGTAAACTTAAAGAAAACAACTGGTGAGAAAATGCATTGTTGCATGTATCTATCTATCTATCTATCTATCTATCTATCTATCTATCTATCTATCTATCTATCCGTCCGTCCGTCCGTCCGTCTGTCTGACTGACTGAAAAAGGAGATGCTCCCCAGTATTTAAATATAACCAGAATGTCTTTTTTTTCCCTTTAGACCAGTAGTACGCTAAAAACGTCTTTATGAAATTACATTTTATGCAGATAAATAAAATAATAGCGTGATAATTATGAGATAATTCTCATATTATGTTTATATATATATATATATATATATATATATATATATATATATATATATATATATATATATATATATATATATATATATATACATACACACATAATATGAGAATGATAAGAAAAGGGAAAAAACATAGAAAAGTCATGCAAAAAATATAAAAATGCAGTTCTATTAGAAGTACAACCAAAGGTACATTTTTTAAAGATAGATATATAGATTAAAACAATGCATTTTCTCCCCAGTTGTTTTCATTAAGTTTACTTTCTTTTTGATTATTATCAGAAAAATATGATAATATTTTTAAAAAATGATGTTAAATGATAATGTAGATGGCCTCATTTTTACTGAAAAAGCCTCGTGCTCCACAGAACATATTGTAACCTTATTTTTATGTGTTTATATGAAATTCAGGCTGTAGGCGACACGAAGGAACATAAGGGACACTAAAACCTTCTGCTGCCATAAAAAGGAAGTTTGTGCTCATGAAAATGAAAGTGTTTGTGGCCTGCACGTGCTCTGACGCTCATTCCTCTGAACCACTCAGTGATATTTCACTTTATTATTTTACCTGAATCACCTGGCTGAGCGTGAGAACCAGCAAACCACACTTTACTGGTTTACATTTAACACATTTAAATTTGATCTAAGATTTTTTTTTTTTTTAACGACAGCACACATTACTTAACATTAGAACATTAAATGTAAAATGTGCAAGATGTAGGGTTTCTTTTCATCCCCAGTCTCTTTGTTAGCAGAGTGCTGCCAACTAAATGTCTTTTGATGATTTAACAATCAACAATTCAGATTGTTGGACATCTCATAATGCAAATGGCTCGATCTCTGCTGAGAATTAAGAGAAAATAAGTCAGGATGTATCTGACTCCTGAGAGGACAGTTTGAAATATAGTCAATGTCATTATTTTTGTATCATCTCCGATTTGGGATTCGATGCCTTTAAGTCTTTCACATCAGTCTTTATGACAGTAACATGTTTTCTGCCCCAGCTTGTCTCACACAGACAGTATTTGACGACTGACGCTTCTTAATAATCATTGTAATAAATTTGAAAACCAGTTAGACAAATGTTTCTCAGTGGGTAAAGTAATTATTTGTCGTTAGTTTCTTTTTCTTTTTTTTTTTTTTTTATTCCAGCAACATTTAAGAAACCTTATTATTTAATCTGTTTTTTGTCTGCAAAACCAAAAGAAAGAATAAACCAGAAGGACATAATGAATGAAATGAAGAATATTTTATTAATCCCCAAAGGGAAATTCAATATTTGTATAAGTCTATTTATTTTTATAATATTTTGTGAGCAAAGAGGATTTAAAAAGGAGGTAAACATGCTGAAGATAAACGTGTAAATAACCTTTGTTTCATTGGCTGCATATTCATCCATCATCACCTTTTAAACAGCAACACAACATGTTCACTTTTTTTTCCAGTAACATTTACTTCATGAATCTCTCCATTTGCAGGATTTTATATTTTCTTTTCATGATTTAGACCACCCCAACATGTGTAAAGAATTTACATATCATCTTCATATCACTGCAAGCATTTTGGCATTTAATGTCCAAGTTCTCTTTAGGTTTCTCATACATTTGTCTCTTTGTTGTATTTCAGTTAAATTCATTTTATTGCTTTTATTTTCAGCTGTGTGCCCGTTGCTGCTATAAAATGTGCATTTATCCTGACATACTGAAACTATTCAGCTTAGTTTTAAAGGTGTATTTGCAAAAAGTCGATACATTATAATCAGAGATGTTATAGAAGATAAAAATATATAAATATTTTCTCATGTAGTTTACAGTGTTCAGAAAGGTTGTTACCCTTCTTGAGAGCGTATTGATTAAACTGAGCAGCTCAACAGGGTGCTCCAGATGATAGCATGTGCACATCAGGTCTGAACACAACAGAACTATTAATAAATATTACTATTACTGTAATTTTTCACTTTGTTTTTTTTTTTGTTTTTTTTTTTTTAAATGATTTTAACTTTTGCATTGTATTTATAAGGGGTGGGAAAATCAAATCGAAAAATCCAAGATCGGGATTTTTTTGCTTCACAATTTTAAAATAATTTTTATGTTAAAAGATTGATTTTTTTTTTAAAAAAACCCAAAAATAATCCGTTTTAAAATTTTTGTCATTTATATTGTTTTTATTGATCTTTTTACTTGTCTTCTTCGGCATTATAGCAGCAGAATGATGGTCTGACTACTGTGTTGTTTTTTCCTAATTGAAATCAAGAAAAATGAAAAAGTTTTATTTATTTATTTTGTTTTTTAATCTACAAAAATCATCAATATTGAAGAATTGTGAGAATCGCAATTTTAAATCGAATCGGCACCCAAAAAAATCAGAATCGAATTGAATGGGGACAAAAGCGTATCGTCAGCCCCAGTATTTATGATTCTTCTGAGTGTCTCTGTCTTGTGGCTGCTGCAGTCCAGTGAATTTCCCCGTCTGGGACTCATAAAGGACTAATCTTATCTTATCTTACTGAAAATGAAAACAGTTTTCCAGTTGTCGGAGGAAGTGGAATCATTTTTATTGGCTGTTACATAACTGGAAAAAGATTGAGTTTTGCTTTTTGTACCTTTACAAAGGTAGCTTCATCATACAGTAATAAAAAGGCAAGTAAAAAAATGAACATGAATAAATAAACAGTATTTTAAAAAGTATTTAAAATTAAAAAAATTAATTCACATCTTTAGCCTGATAACAAAACAACAAAATGAATAAGCAGATAAATATAAAAATAAATAGACGAGCAAAAACAAAAAAGGTGGGGTCTATGTCTATGCTGGCGAGACATTTGATGCAGGTGTGTTGGAGAAGGGATGCATGGAAAAGTTGCAGGACTGGACTTCGACAGTCCTGCTCCACAGCAACTTTACCGTGTTCTTGCTCACAACGCAGCATCAGCATCATCTCACCAACTGCATGAGTGATAAAAATGACTCTGACCAAGCTGTTCATCAGCTACATGCAAAGATAAACTGTTTCTAATGCTTTAGAACAACTTTTACAAGTTTTGCTTTACTTATGTTGTAATAATTAGTCTATTATTTAATCATTTCTGAAAATCTAGAAAGATTTTTTCACACTTATGTGGCAACTTTTTGTGTTTTAGCTAATATATTTTTATTGATCTATGTAATGTAGACTTAAAGCAGAAGCCTCAATTTGCAGCTGGAGTAAAAGACTAAAATCTAAATGAATCACTGGAGGTTATTAAAAAGAAACTAATCTTACTCCTATTTTATGTACCAGTAGTGAAAACAATAAAAACATTTTGGATAAGAATAATCATCATATATTGTTTAATTAACATTATATGAACATAATATTACATTTTTATGCAGTTTTACGGATAAATACATGTTGAGCACTGACAGCAAAAGACGAGAACAACATAATAAATAATTAAATAAGCTGGTGAATAATATATAAAAAATAAATAGACAAGCAAATGAGCTGATTTATCCTTCATGTGAAGACATCAGTCTGTTATCAGACAGATAAAAGACAGATTTTAGTTGGAGGTGAGTAAAGATGAAACCAGCATGTCTACTCTCATCAGATGGGCTTTGATTTCCCTCCTGATCAGCTCCCAGGCTTCAGCACTGTGGCCCTGCAAACACAACAAAGTTATCATCATTATTCAAGCATGTATGAGGGATTTACATCAAACATTTCATCTATAAGATCAGAATTCATGAAGACAGTAAACAAAACTTTACCATTTTCTTCAGGATGTGGCTTGACAGTCTCTTGAAGTACATGTGCAGCTTTGTGTTCTTCTTCTTCTTGTGTCCATGACTTGTGATCTAAACACAAACAGAAAAAAACAACATTTGAAATCAGTAAAGATCACGTGTTTCCATGCAGTGTGTCATTTGGAGTCACTGAAAGGCAGCTTACACAGGCCTGAAGTTCATCAGCTTGTTTGTTTACAACATTGAGGAAGTTCTCCACTGTGCTTTCCTCCCATGATGAAGAGCTGGAGTCCTCCTCAAACAGGACACACGCCTCCTTCAGAACCTCAACTGCAAACGCAACTTTATCCTCAGTCTGAAAGAAAAGATTAAAACATGAATATGTTGTTTCTACTTTGTGTTGCAGTGATTTCTTCATGTTTCAGGTGAGGATGACTTACTGCTGCTTTGGACGCCTGCTTGTACAGATGATCAGGGAAGGCAACAGTGTTCTCCTCTGCAGCATCCTCAGTGCCATTAGTGGAATTATTTACCTGAAACACACATTACATACAGAAACTATCAGACACTAGAAGCACATGTAGTAAAGTTTTCAGCATGTGAGAACACCTACCATCATGTCCATTAGAGCCAACGAGCTTTCACTGTGCTGTCTGAACTTGTGATCCATCCATCTGCAGCTCAGCGAGGATCCTGCGCTGCAAAGACCCACAAACAGGCAAGACATGAAAATCCTGCTCAGCATTTTGTCTTTGTTTAAAGATGTTAATTTCCTTTGTAGGAAGGAGTAAGCTGGGATATGTCTGGGTGTTCTGCTGGAGCGGACCTGCAGCGTCTCTTTTTAAAGCAGAGCTCAAATATTTCATTTTCCTCACATAGTCTAACAGGGAAAAACTGGACGTCAAATGTGGTTTTTACCTCATCTTACAGGTATAAGGTCACTTATTCCACACATACATGTTGTAGATGAGAAAATCCCCACACCTGAGTAGAAACGCTGCGTTGTTAACATTTTTTCTCACCACGAGACTTAAGTGGTACTTTTTTTTTCTTAAAAAAAAAAAAAAAACAATTGAGACATATTTTTTTTTTTTTTCTTTTCCTTGTTTTGATTCTTATTATTATGTCTGACATATTTATTAAATTGCTAATTAAATGAAGATGTACTGGGGATTTTTGTGTTTATTTTACTGCAAAGCTTCAGCTTCCACGCGACGGAAAATGACTAAACGGTATAAAAAAAAAGAAGAAATGATAACGCTATAAGTAAAGCCTAATAAATGAATCTAAAACAAAGGTATTCTAAGTATTTAAATGGTATTACCTCTCCTGAGGAGCAGAAAAAGAAAATGAAAGTTTCTCTGACTGCGTGACGCAGCGATATTTCACCTTGTTGTAAACTGGAAGGTGGAGGTTTGTTGTGGCTGCTGGATGACTTTCACCCCATGGGAACAAATTTTAGCACATCATTATCTAGAAACGCGTTGACACACGTTTAACCTTTATAGTTTGACATAGGCTAATGAGCTGATTTCGTTAAACCCTGTCTGCTTTTACTAAAGACTTTGTTAAGGAACTTATTTTTCACATTTTCAATTCAGAAAATGAACCTTATTTTCTTGGCAACGCAGAAATGAAGGGCTTAAGGTGCTCAGGACATTTCAGCAATAAAAATCCAAAATATAAAGTGACTTTGCTCATAATCTAACGCTTTAAAACCTATTTTTTTTTATGTCTGCTGATGATGCACGTGCACCCTTCATGCCGCCAGTTCATCCATCAAATAACGCACTATATTATGTAGTATGTAATATACACACATATATATATATATATATATATATATATATATATATATATATATATATATATATATATATATGTTTTTTTGTTTTTTTGTTTGTTTCTTTTTTACAAACAATAAATAAACATATAGCCTCTACAATACCCATGTATTCTGTTGACAGGTCTAAAAAGGGGTTGGAGGAAGTATAACTTATTTGCTCCAACCCCTACATGATTAATGATTAACCCTAACACTCATCCTGTTTTCCATATCCAGTGTTTTCCATAGAGCATATATATTTATACACACATATACATATATATACACCTATACGACACAGTCTTGTATATACATACACATACATACTCATATGCATACCTGCACCCATACACATACCTACAAACATTCATATTATACACACATATATACTCATACATATACCTGCACTTACACACACATACATAATGATACCTAGCTGTATATAGCTGTACCCGCATACATATTTACATTTCTACAAATATACACCTCTACTCGTTCTCACACCCATGTATATACAGACATACACCCATGTATACCCCCACATAACCACCGACACATTCATGGACACACCTATATACAGTCCTGTTTCTCCCATTTGTGCCTCCTTTGAACTCATTTCAAACTCTCATCACCATATTTACTGCAAAGCATCTGTCGAAATCTTATTTTTGAATAAACTCATGCTTGAACATTGTTTCAGCTCGTGGCTGAGCTTATTCCAAACCCTCACACCACCGACCGAAATGAACATCCTCTTCAACGTAGCTCTTACACTCCTAGTTTTAAAGTTCAGGTTATCCCTGTAATTATAGTCCCCATCTCTATCAGTAAAAAAATTCTGTATATTATCTGGTAGTTGTTTGTTTCTGACTTTATACATTAATTGTGCTGTTCAAAATTCTACCAGAGCTGGGAGTTTTAATAGACAGGAGTTCATGAATAGCTCATAAGTATGGTCCCGAGATTAAAAACACATGTTAAATAAAAAACGGTTAAAGGAGTGAAAATGGAAAACGTCATTGCTTTTCTAATCCTGTTCATAATTAAATGTGGTTTTAAATTGCAGTTTTGAAAGTGAGCATAAAGGAGCGTCTCTGTGACGTCACATGGGCTTATCTCCCACTTTCACTTTGCCCTGTGGCTGTAAAATAACTTCTCCCCGTGGCAGCAGCGTTCATTGTGCAGAAGGTTTCATCATGCTGAATACCAGCTCAAAGCAACAAAGAGAAATCATTGCGTTTCCTTTCTTATTTAAACACGCAGAGCAGAAATATGGCTTGTTGCAGAGTTTCCCAGCCGACTTCAGAGTTTCTTATCATCGCTGTGGCATGAATACTTAATAACATGTTAATATAATATGCTTACCTCTCATTTTGAGCTTATTATTATCAGCTATTTTAATGTCAAATGAAATTAAAGTGGTCCTCAGACCAAAAGTGGATCAAAAGAAAAAAGGTGAGTCTGTATTAGGGAGCAAAGGTGGTGCAGGAGGGTCAAAGGCCATCCCTAAAATCTTTCCAAATATCTATTTTCAGTTTTAAGTTCAGTTTTAATTAGTGTAAACTGAACCTCAGATGCCTCAGATTCTAAGGGCCCCAGAACTTGATTGGGGCCCAAAAAGATGTACAAACTATATAAGAAAATCATAAAACCTTCATTAAAAATAATAAATACTTCTTTCAAAGGTTGTAATAACATATAGCGGTAATATAAACTGATAAACCATTTATATCAAAATAACCTAGTTAGATGTATGCACTGTGATTTAACCCTTTATAGGGCACTGAAAGACAAATTAGAAATTCATTCATTCATTCATTCATTTTCCTAACCGTTTAGTCCGATGAAGGGTCGCAGGGAAGCTGGAGCCTATCCCAGCAGTCGTTGGACAAAGGCAGGGTACACCCTGGACAGCTCGCCAGTCCGTTGCAGCAAATTAGAAAATTTAACCTAAAATTGTCCTTCTGGTATGAACCAAGACCTCCATTCTGTTGTTACATTAACAACAACAAAAAAATAGTTTCATGCTGAATATGAAAGAAAACAAAGTGATCAAAAATAGTCACTTATCCCATAAAGGGTTAAACACAGCCCTCGATCTTTATTATTCCCATGAAAAGCTATTTTTTGATCAGCTTAAAGCAAAAACAAAAAAGGTGGGGTCTATGTCTATGCTGGCGAGACATTTGATGCAGGTGTGTTGGAGAAGGGATGCATGGAAAAGTTGCAGGACTGGACTTCGACAGTCCTGCTCCACAGCAACTTTACCGTGTTCTTGATCACAACGCAGCATCAGCATCATCTCACCAACTGCATGAGTGATAAAAATGACTCTGACCAAGCTGTTCATCAGCTACATGCAAAGATAAACTGTTTCTAATGCTTTAGAACAACTTTTACAAGTTTTGCTTTACTTATGTTGTAATAATTAGTCTATTATTTAATCATTTCTGAAAATCTAGAAAGATTTTTGTGTTTTAGCTAATATATTTTATTGATCTATGTAATGTAGACTTAAAGCAGAAGCCTCAATTTGCAGCTGGAGTAAAAGACTAAAATCTAAATGAATCACTGGAGGTTATTAAAAAGAAACTAATCTTACTCCTATTTTATGTACCAGTAGTGAAAACAATAAAAACATTTTGGATAAGAATAATCATCATATATTGTTTAATTAACATTATATGAACATAATATTACATTTTTATGCAGTTTTACGGATAAATACATGTTGAGCACTGACAGCAAAAGACGAGAACAACATAATAAATAATTAAATAAGCTGGTGAATAATATATAAAAAATAAATAGACGAGCAAATGAGCTGATTTATCCTTCATGTGAAGACATCAGTCTGTTATCAGACAGATAAAAGACAGATTTTAGTTGGAGGTGAGTAAAGATGAAACCAGCATGTCTACTCTCATCAGATGGGCTTTGATTTCCCTCCTGATCAGCTCCCAGGCTTCAGCACTGTGGCCCTGCAAACACAACAAAGTTATCATCATTATTAAAGCATGTATGAGGGATTTACATCAAACATTTCATCTATAAGATCAGAATTCATGAAGACAGTAAACAAAACTTTACCATTTTCTTCAGGATGTGGCTTGACAGTCTCTTGAAGTACATGTGCAGCTTTGTGTTCTTCTTCTTCTTGTGTCCATGACTTGTGATCTAAACACAAACAGAAAAAAACAACATTTGAAATCAGTAAAGATCACGTGTTTCCATGCAGTGTGTCATTTGGAGTCACTGAAAGGCAGCTTACACAGGCCTGAAGTTCATCAGCTTGTTTGTTTACAACATTGAGGAAGTTCTCCACTGTGCTTTCCTCCCATGATGAAGAGCTGGAGTCCTCCTCAAACAGGACACACGCCTCCTTCAGAACCTCAACTGCAAACGCAACTTTATCCTCAGTCTGAAAGAAAAGATTAAAACATGAATATGTTGTTTCTACTTTGTGTTGCAGTGATTTCTTCACGTTTCAGGTGAGGATGACTTACTGCTGCTTTGGACGCCTGCTTGTACAGATGATCAGGGAAGGCAACAGTGTTCTCCTCTACAGCATCCTCAGTGCCATTAGTGGAATTATTTACCTGAAACACACATTACATACAGAAACTATCAGACACTAGAAGCACATGTAGTAAAGTTTTCAGCATGTGAGAACACCTACCATCATGTCCATTAGAGCCAACGAGCTTTCACTGTGCTGTCTGAACTTGTGATCCATCCATCTGCAGCTCAGCGAGGATCCTGCGCTGCAAAGACCCACAAACAGGCAAGACATGAAAATCCTGCTCAGCATTTTGTCTTTGTTTAAAGATGTTAATTTCCTTTGTAGGAAGGAGTAAGCTGGGATATGTCTGGGTGTTCTGCTGGAGCGGACCTGCAGCGTCTCTTTTTAAAGCAGAGCTCAAATATTTCATTTTCCTCACATAGTCTAACAGGGAAAAACTGGACGTCAAATGTGGTTTTTACCTCATCTTACAGGTATAAGGTCACTTATTCCACACATACATGTTGTAGATGAGAAAATCCCCACACCTGAGTAGAAACGCTGCGTTGTTAACATTTTTTCTCACCACGAGACTTAAGTGGTACTTTTTTTTTCTTAAAAAAAACAAACAATTGAGACATATTTTTTTCTTTTTTTTCCTTGTTTTGATTCTTATTATTATGTCTGACATATTTATTAAATTGCTAATTAAATGAAGATGTACTGGGGATTTTTGTGTTTATTTTACTGCAAAGCTTCAGCTTCCACGCGACGGAAAATGACTAAACGGTATAAAAAAAAGAAGAAATGATAACGCTATAAGTAAAGCCTAATAAATGAATCTAAAACAAAGGTATTCTAAGTATTTAAATGGTATTACCTCTCCTGAGGAGCAGAAAAAGAAAATGAAAGTTTCTCTGACTGCGTGACGCAGCGATATTTCACCTTGTTGTAAACTGGAAGGTGGAGGTTTGTTGTGGCTGCTGGATGACTTTCACCCCATGGGAACAAATTTTAGCACATCATTATCTAGAAACGCGTTGACACACGTTTAACCTTTATAGTTTGACATAGGCTAATGAGCTGATTTCGTTAAACCCTGTCTGCTTTTACTAAAGACTTTGTTAAGGAACTTATTTTTCACATTTTCAATTCAGAAAATGAACCTTATTTTCTTGGCAACGCAGAAATGAAGGGCTTAAGGTGCTCAGGACATTTCAGCAATAAAAATCCAAAATATAAAGTGACTTTGCTCATAATCTAACGCTTTAAAACCTATTTTTTATGTCTGCTGATGATGCGCGTGCACCCTTCATGCCGCCAGTTCATCCATCAAATAACGCACTATATTATATATAGTATGTAATATACATATATATATATATATATATATATATATATATATAAAATATATTTGGCTTTGTTTGAATTAAATATGTTCGTCGGGCAAACGAGATATTGATGTGTCACATCAAATGAGGGCTTGAATCAGTTTTTTTGAGTGTGTGAGAGCAAAAACCTTAAAGAATTTTTTTTTTTTTTTTTAAAATCCTGGATCACACAGCAGGACGTCGTGATGTTTGGACTCTGACACGAGGTGGACTAGTCCACCTTCATCCTGCTGCTTTTACACCAAACTAACCTGGAACGTGGAACTGGTCTGAGTTAGAGAAGAGCTGCAGCTTCCCCAGCAGGACAGCAGGGGGGCCTGGAGAAACCGGTTCAATCAAACTTTATTTACTTTGCAGAAAATGCTTTACGTTAAAAACACAATAAAGAACAAAAATACCGGAAGTTAAATAAAAGCGTCAATCTGTCCGGTAGACCTGATCCTACCTGGTCTGGTAGACCTGATCCTACCTGGTCTGGTAGACCTGATCCTAACTGGTCTGGTAGACCTGATCCTACCTGGTCCAGTAGACCTAATCCTACCTGGTCTGGTAGACCTGATCCTACCTGGTCTGGTATACCCGGGACTCTACCTGGTCCGTTCGACCCGGGATCCTACCTGGTCCGGTAGACCCGGGATCCTACCTGGTCTGGTAGACCTGATCCTACCTGGTCTGGTATACCCGGGACTCTACCTGGTCCGTTCGACCCGGGATCCTACCTGGTCCGGTAGACCCGGGATCCTACCTGGTCTGGTAGACCTGATCCTACCTGGTCCGGTCGACCTGGGATCCTACCTGGTCCGGTAGACCCGGGATCCTACCTGGTCTGGTAGACCTGGGATCCTACCTGTTCCGGTAGACCTGATCCTAACTGGTCCTGTAGACCTGATCCTACCTGGTCTGGTAGACCCGGGATCCTACCTGGTCCGGTAGACCTGATCCTACCTGGTCTGGTAGACCTGATCCTACCTGGTCCGGTAGACCTGATCCTACCTGGTCTGGTAGACCCGGGATCCTACCTGGTCTGGTAGACCTGATCCTAACTGGTCCTGTAGACCTGATCCTAACTGGTCCTGTAGACCTGATCCTACCTGGTCTGGTAGACCCGGGATCCTACCTAGTCTGGTAGACCTGGGATCCCACCTGGCCTGGTAGACCTGATCATAACTGGTCTTGTAGACCTGATCCTACTTGGTCGGATAGACCCAGGACTCTACCCGGTCCGGTCGACCCAGGATCCTACTGGGTCCGGTATAGGTCCAGTAGACCCAGGATTCTTCCTGTTCCGGTATACCTGATCCTACTTGGTCCGGTAGACCCAGGATCCTACCTGGTCTGGTCGACCCAGGATCCTACCTGGTCCGTTAGACCTGGAATCCTACCTGGTCCTGTAGACCCAGGATCCTACCTGGTCCAGTAGAGATCCGGTAGACCCGGGATCTTACCTGGTCTGGTAGAGATCCGGTAGACCCAGGATCCTACCTGGTCCAGTAGACCCAGGATCCTACCTGGTCCGGTAGACCCGGGATACCCGGGATGTCAGCTGACAGAAAAACCTGTTTGGTCTTGCAGTTTACAGCCAAACAGTTTTCAGCTGTACGACAACATATTGATCACTGATCATGATTTTCTGTAATCCATGTAAAAACTGCTGATCTTTACTGTTTCACGTCCTCCAATCTTCCATACTGTGATGGTTTATGTCAAAACGAGCTCCATTTGTTCAAGATTCTCCAATAAAAAATCTTAGAATGACCCGAGTTCAAAACCACATTTAGCAACATTTGTAGTGACAGTTTGTACCGTGACCTCGAGGTTGCCCACTGGTCGTCGCTAACTTCTCACTTTTGGACTTCTTTGGATGTTTTCTGCTTCTATTTATTGCTCTATGTTTTTATTCTCCATTGGTGTGATGGATGCTTACTGATTTCAGTCCCAGTGGGACCTTTCCCCCCCAACAATGCGTAGCGTAGGGTAGCAGCCATAGACTGAATTTAAAGAGATGGACGGAGTCTCCATGACGTCACCCGTAGGTTTCTGAAGAGCTGAACTGAAGCTCGGTGGGCGGTTCCTACCGTCGCCATCTTGGCAGCGTCATGCGCACCGTCTCGCCCGGAAAATACAAATATGGGCAAAGAGGTGGAGCTGAGAGGGGAGCTGTGAGCGTCATGGTGGATGATTGACATCGAGCGAACTCCGAGCTTTCTGTAGCTAAGAGCTGACCGAGCTAACCCAGAGATAACAGGAGCTAACCAGCTAACGGAGGTAAGCGGGCTAAAGCTAAGTCACGTTGTTAACCGGCTAAAAACCGCGGTTGTTCAACATTCTTCTTACTTAAAGCCAGAGAGAGGTACCTGTCAATCAAAAGGACACGCCCCTAAATTTGCCAAACTTTGAGATTAAATTACTTTAAAACAGTCGAGTTAGAAAAAAATTCACTCCCCCCGCAGTTGTCATGAAGGTAAACTTGACCTATAAACTGAAAATGAATTTTTGAACCAGGCTGTAAACATATTAATTTCTGCCGTGAAGTTGGTCTTTTTAACATGGGAGTCTATGGGGATTCGCTCTGTTTTGAAGCCCCTACTGGATGAAGGGGGAACTGCAGTTTTATGCACTTCCGCATAGACTTCACTTTTAACCGCTGGAGGTTGCCGCTTGGTAGCAGCTGAACGTAATCAGATCCCATGTCTTTTTACTGGCGACCAGTCGTGTAACAGAAAACTAGGGCCAGTGTTATGATGGAGAGGTGCTTTAATTTCACAGGTTTAAAGACAGATTTTTTTTCCACATTGAGTTTCAGACACTGATGGGAGCAAAAACAAGTGGATAAATGAAATCTGGTTTGTCTCGGGTTGTCCATGGAGGGAAACTTCACTGCTTCCAACAGCAGGAAAAGAGTCAGTTACCTTCTTCTGATAGTCAATCCATCAGTTATGCAGCCATAGGGACGTCACCTGATGCACTTAGTAGTACCTTGCTACTTTTCCCATCATATTTCTCTTTTCTCCACTGGTCTTCCTGGATAAAAGCTACTGGTCATGATCTGTCTTTCCTGTCGTCTCCACCCCAAGCAGAAGCAGATAACTGCCCTCCCTGAGCCTCTGCTGGAGGTTTGTCTTACTGTTAAAAGGGAATTTTTTCCTTCCCACTGTCGCCTCATGCATCTCAGGATGGGGGATTGAGAAGTTGAGATTCGATGCAATCAGTTGGTTTCTATCAGCAGCTTTTTATGCATTGGTTGAAACTGATGTGTCTGTAAAGCCCCGAGTCTACATTGTTGTGAATAAAGCTGAATGGAATTAATTAGAGCCAAAGAAAATAACCTGTTCACAGCAGACACAAAGACTATCCTTAATGACTGAACTACATCAGATCTTCATGTACAGGTCCTGAACTCCGTCCGGGTCTAATGGAAATACTTTATCATACTGGACACATAAAACCTTATGCTTCAGTGTTGTTGTTTCTTCGCTAGCAGTAAACCCAAGACAGCTGACAGATCTGCTGAGCCAGAACTGTCAGAAACATCTCAGAGAAACAGACCCCAGGTCAGGCTAAGAGCCAGGAGCTGCGTTTAAAGCATATTCAAATCCAACCAGCTCTCCCATCAAAACAATCCAGCGGATCTTTTATCCAGTCTCTTGATTATCATCTATTGGGTCCTATAAACCAGTGGTTCCCAACCTGGGGTCTCTGGATGCCCAAGAGGGTCCCCCAAGGAGCACATGGGGCCCTTAGACTTTAATTTCAGAGCCAGTCTGATTTAAATTAAGGTTCTTCAGACAAGTTGAGTTGTATTCATTAAGAATTTTCTTTTCCACAACAAAATGAATCAATTACTTTAATTGTTTAAAACCGGAGGTTGTAACTTTCGAGATGAAAGGTTTTTTCCATCCAGGTGGAAAATGAAATATTTGCGCTCTGCTTTAAAAAGAGACGCTGCAGGTAAGCTGCATCAGAACATCTTTGCAGCGCAGGATCCTCGCTGAGCTGCAGATGGATGCATCACAAGTTCAGACAGCACAGTGAAAGCTTATTCTCAATGCTCAATCCTAGGCTTTTACACTAAACATATATATATATATATATATATATATATATATATATATATATATATATATATATATATATATATATATATATATATATATATGTATATATATATATATACAACTTTTTATTATAATATTTTTTATATTATCACATTTTTCTGATAATAATTTAAAAGAAAGTAAACTTAAAGAAAACAACTGGTGAGAAAATGCATTGTTGCATGTATCTATCTATCTATCTATCTATCTATCTATCTATCTATCTATCTATCTATCTATCTATCTATCTATCTATCTATCTATCTATCTATCTATCTATCTATTCGTCCGTCCGTCTGTCTGACTGACTGAAAAAGGAGATGCTCCCCAGTATTTAAATATAACCAGAATGTCTTTTTTTTCCCTTTAGACCAGTAGTACGCTAAAAACGTCTTTATGAAATTACATTTTATGCAGATAAATAAAATAATAGCGTGATAATTATGAGATAATTCTCATATTATGTTTATATATATATATATATATATATATATATATATATATATATATATATATATATATATATATATATATGAGAATGATAAGAAAAGGGAAAAAACATAGAAAAGTCATGCAAAAAATATAAAAATGCAGTTCTATTAGAAGTACAACCAAAGGTACATTTTTTAAAGATAGATATATAGATTAAAACAATGCATTTTCTCCCCAGTTGTTTTCATTAAGTTTACTTTCTTTTTGATTATTATCAGAAAAATATGATAATATTACAAAAAAAATGATGTTAAATGATAATGTAGATGGCCTCATTTTTACTGAAAAAGCCTTGTGCTCCACAGAACATTTTGTAACCTTATTTTTATGTGTTTATATGAAATTCAGGCTATAGGCGACACGAAGGAACATAAGGGACACTAAAACCTTCTGCTGCCATAAAAAGGAAGTTTGTGCTCATGAAAATGAAAGTGTTTGTGGCCTGCACGTGCTCTGACGCTCATTCCTCTGAACCACTCAGTGATATTTCACTTTATTATTTTACCTGAATCACCTGGCTGAGCGTGAGAACCAGCAAACCACACTTTACTGGTTTACATTTAACACATTTAAATTTGATCTAAGATTTTTTTTTTTTTTTTAACGACAGCACACATTACTTAACATTAGAACATTAAATGTAAAATGTGCAAGATGTAGGGTTTCTTTTCATCCCCAGTCTCTTTGTTAGCAGAGTGCTGCCAACTAAATGTCTTTTGATGATTTAACAATCAACAATTCAGATTGTTGGACATCTCATAATGCAAATGGCTCGATCTCTGCTGAGAATTAAGAGAAAATAAGTCAGGATGTATCTGACTCCTGAGAGGACAGTTTGAAATATAGTCAATGTCATTATTTTTGTATCATCTCCGATTTGGGATTCGATGCCTTTAAGTCTTTCACATCAGTCTTTATGACAGTAACATGTTTTCTGCCCCAGCTTGTCTCACACAGACAGTATTTGACGACTGACGCTTCTTAATAATCATTGTAATAAATTTGAAAACCAGTTAGACAAATGTTTCTCAGTGGGTAAAGTAATTATTTGTCGTTAGTTTCTTTTTCTTTTTTTTTTTTTTTTATTCCAGCAACATTTAAGAAACCTTATTATTTAATCTGTTTTTTGTCTGCAAAACCAAAAGAAAGAATAAACCAGAAGGACATAATGAATGAAATGAAGAATATTTTATTAATCCCCAAAGGGAAATTCAATATTTGTATAAGTCTATTTATTTATATAATATTTTGTGAGCAAAGAGGATTTAAAAAGGAGGTAAACATGCTGAAGATAAACGTGTAAATAACCTTTGTTTCATTGGCTGCATATTCATCCATCATCACCTTTTAAACAACAACACAACATGTTCACTTTTTTTCCCAGTAACATTTACTTCATGAATCTCTCCATTTGCAGGATTTTATATTTTCTTTTCATGATTTAGACCACCCCAACATGTGTAAAGAATTTACATATCATCTTCATATCACTGCAAGCATTTTGGCATTTAATGTCCAAGTTCTCTTTAGGTTTCTCATACATTTGTCTCTTTGTTGTATTTCAGTTAAATTCATTTTATTGCTTTTATTTTCAGCTGTGTGCCCGTTGCTGCTATAAAATGTGCATTTATCCTGACATACTGAAACTATTCAGCTTAGTTTTAAAGGTGTATTTGCAAAAAGTTGATACATTATAATCAGAGATGTTATAGAAGATAAAAATATATAAATATTTTCTCATGTAGTTTACAGTGTTCAGAAAGGTTGTTACCCTTCTTGAGAGCGTATTGATTAAACTGAGCAGCTCAACAGGGTGCTCCAGATGATAGCATGTGCACATCAGGTCTGAACACAACAGAACTATTGATAAATATTACTATTACTGTAATTTTTCACTTTGTTTTTTTTTATTTTTTTTAAAATGATTTTAACTTTTGCATTGTATTTATAAAGGGGTGGGAAAATCAAATCGAAAAATCCAAGATCTGGATTTTTTCGCTTCACAATTTTAAAATAATTTTTATGTTAAAAGACTGATTTTTAAAAAAAAACAAAACAAAAATAATCCGTTTTAAAATTTTTGTCATTTATATTGTTTTTATTGATCTTTTTACTTGTCTTCTTGGGCATTATAGCAGCAGAATGATGGTCTGACTACTGTGTTGTTTTTTCCTAATTGAAATCAAGAAAAATGAAAAAGTTTTATTTATTTATTTTGTTTTTTAATCTACAAAAATCATCAATATTGAAGAATTGTGAGAATCGCAATTTTAAATCGAATCGGCACCCAAAAAAATCAGAATTGAATTGAATGGGGACAAAAGCGTATCGTCAGCCCCAGTATTTATGATTCTTCTGAGTGTCTCTGTCTTGTGGCTGCTGCAGTCCAGTGAATTTCCCCGTCTGGGACTCATAAAGGACTAATCTTATCTTATCTTACTGAAAATGAAAACAGTTTTCCAGTTGTCGGAGGAAGTGGAATCATTTTTATTGGCTGTTACATAACTGGAAAAAGATTGAGTTTTGCTTTTTGTACCTTTACAAAGGTAGCTTCATCATACAGTAATAAAAAGGCAAGTAAAAAAATGAACATGAATAAATAAACAGTATTTTAAAAAGTATTTAAAATTAAAAAAATTAATTCACATCTTTAGCCTGATAACAAAACAACAAAATGAATAAGCAGATAAATATAAAAATAAATAGACGAGCAAAAACAAAAAAGGTAGGGTCTATGTCTATGTTGGCGAGACATTTGATGCAGGTGTGTTGGAGAAGGGATGCATGGAAAAGTTGCAGGACTGGACTTCGACAGTCCTGCTCCACAGCAACTTTACCGTGTTCTTGCTCACAACGCAGCATCAGCATCATCTCACCAACTGCATGAGTGATAAAAATGACTCTGACCAAGCTGTTCATCAGCTACATGCAAAGATAAACTGTTTCTAATGCTTTAGAACAACTTTTACAAGTTTTGCTTTACTTATGTTGTAATAATTAGTCTATTATTTAATCATTTCTGAAAATCTAGCAAAGATTTTCAGAAATGAAAATCTTTGCTAGAAAAGAAAGATTTTTTCACACATATGTGGCAACTTTTTGTGTTTTAGCTAATATATTTTTATTGATCTATGTAATGTAGACTTAAAGCAGAAGCCTCAATTTGCAGCTGGAGTAAAAGACTAAAATCTAAATGAATCACTGGAGGTTATTAAAAAGAAACTAATCTTACTCCTATTTTATGTACCAGTAGTGAAAACAATAAAAACATTTTGGATAAGAATAATCATCATATATTGTTTAATTAACATTATATGAACATAATATTACATTTTTATGCAGTTTTACGGATAAATACATGTTGAGCACTGACAGCAAAAGACGAGAACAACATAATAAATAATTAAATAAGCTGGTGAATAATATATAAAAAATAAATAGACAAGCAAATGAGCTGATTTATCCTTCATGTGAAGACATCAGTCTGTTATCAGACAGATAAAAGACAGATTTTAGTTGGAGGTGAGTAAAGATGAAACCAGCATGTCTACTCTCATCAGATGGGCTTTGATTTCCCTCCTGATCAGCTCCCAGGCTTCAGCACTGTGGCCCTGCAAACACAACAAAGTTATCATCATTATTCAAGCATGTATGAGGGATTTACATCAAACATTTCATCTATAAGATCAGAATTCATGAAGACAGTAAACAAAACTTTACCATTTTCTTCAGGATGTGGCTTGACAGTCTCTTGAAGTACATGTGCAGCTTTGTGTTCTTCTTCTTCTTGTGTCCATGACTTGTGATCTAAACACAAACAGAAAAAAACAACATTTGAAATCAGTAAAGATCACGTGTTTCCATGCAGTGTGTCATTTGGAGTCACTGAAAGGCAGCTTACACAGGCCTGAAGTTCATCAGCTTGTTTGTTTACAACATTGAGGAAGTTCTCCACTGTGCTTTCCTCCCATGATGAAGAGCTGGAGTCCTCCTCAAACAGGACACACGCCTCCTTCAGAACCTCAACTGCAAACGCAACTTTATCCTCAGTCTGAAAGAAAAGATTAAAACATGAATATGTTGTTTCTACTTTGTGTTGCAGTGATTTCTTCACGTTTCAGGTGAGGATGACTTACTGCTGCTTTGGACGCCTGCTTGTACAGATGATCAGGGAAGGCAACAGTGTTCTCCTCTGCAGCATCCTCAGTGCCATTAGTGGAATTATTTACCTGAAACACACATTACATACAGAAACTATCAGACACTAGAAGCACATGTAGTAAAGTTTTCAGCATGTGAGAACACCTACCATCATGTCCATTAGAGCCAACGAGCTTTCACTGTGCTGTCTGAACTTGTGATCCATCCATCTGCAGCTCAGCGAGGATCCTGCGCTGCAAAGACCCACAAACAGGCAAGACATGAAAATCCTGCTCAGCATTTTGTCTTTGTTTAAAGATGTTAATTTCCTTTGTAGGAAGGAGTAAGCTGGGATATGTCTGGGTGTTCTGCTGGAGCGGACCTGCAGCGTCTCTTTTTAAAGCAGAGCTCAAATATTTCATTTTCCTCACATAGTCTAACAGGGAAAAACTGGACGTCAAATGTGGTTTTTACCTCATCTTACAGGTATAAGGTCACTTATTCCACACATACATGTTGTAGATGAGAAAATCCCCACACCTGAGTAGAAACGCTGCGTTGTTAACATTTTTTCTCACCACGAGACTTAAGTGGTACTTTTTTTTTCTTAAAAAAAAACAAACAATTGAGACATATTTTTTTCTTTTTTTTTCCTTGTTTTGATTCTTATTATTATGTCTGACATATTTATTAAATTGCTAATTAAATGAAGATGTACTGGGGATTTTTGTGTTTATTTTACTGCAAAGCTTCAGCTTCCACGCGACGGAAAATGACTAAACGGTATAAAAAAAAAAGAAGAAATGATAACGCTATAAGTAAAGCCTAATAAATGAATCTAAAACAAAGGTATTCTAAGTATTTAAATGGTATTACCTCTCCTGAGGAGCAGAAAAAGAAAATGAAAGTTTCTCTGACTGCGTGACGCAGCGATATTTCACCTTGTTGTAAACTGGAAGGTGGAGGTTTGTTGTGGCTGCTGGATGACTTTCACCCCATGGGAACAAATTTTAGCACATCATTATCTAGAAACGCGTTGACACACGTTTAACCTTTATAGTTTGACATAGGCTAATGAGCTGATTTCGTTAAACCCTGTCTGCTTTTACTAAAGACTTTGTTAAGGAACTTATTTTTCACATTTTCAATTCAGAAAATGAACCTTATTTTCTTGGCAACGCAGAAATGAAGGGCTTAAGGTGCTCAGGACATTTCAGCAATAAAAATCCAAAATATAAAGTGACTTTGCTCATAATCTAACGCTTTAAAACCTATTTTTTATGTCTGCTGATGATGCGCGTGCACCCTTCATGCCGCCAGTTCATCCATCAAATAACGCACTATATTATGTAGTATGTAATATACATATATATATATATATATATATATATATATATATATATATATATATATATATATATATATATATATATATATATATATATATAAAAATTTGTTCCCATGGGGTGAAAGTCATCCAGCAGCCACAACAAACCTCCACCTTCCAGTTTACAACAAGGTGAAATATCGCTGCGTCACGCAGTCAGAGAAACTTTCATTTTCTTTTTCTGCTCCTCAGGAGAGGTAATACCATTTAAATACTTAGAATACCTTTGTTTTAGATTCATTTATTAGGCTTTACTTATAGCGTTATCATTTCTTCTTTTTTTTATACCGTTTAGTCATTTTCCGTCGCGTGGAAGCTGAAGCTTTGCAGTAAAATAAACACAAAAATCCCCAGTACATCTTCATTTAATTAGCAATTTAATAAATATGTCAGACATAATAATAAGAATCAAAACAAGGAAAAAAAAAGAAAAAAATATGTCTCAATTGTTTGTTTTTTTTTAAGAAAAAAAAAGTACCACTTAAGTCTCGTGGTGAGAAAAAATGTTAACAACGCAGCGTTTCTACTCAGGTGTGGGGATTTTCTCATCTACAACATGTATGTGTGGAATAAGTGACCTTATACCTGTAAGATGAGGTAAAAACCACATTTGACGTCCAGTTTTTCCCTGTTAGACTATGTGAGGAAAATGAAATATTTGAGCTCTGCTTTAAAAAGAGACGCTGCAGGTCCGCTCCAGCAGAACACCCAGACATATCCCAGCTTACTCCTTCCTACAAAGGAAATTAACATCTTTAAACAAAGACAAAATGCTGAGCAGGATTTTCATGTCTTGCCTGTTTGTGGGTCTTTGCAGCGCAGGATCCTCGCTGAGCTGCAGATGGATGGATCACAAGTTCAGACAGCACAGTGAAAGCTCGTTGGCTCTAATGGACATGATGGTAGGTGTTCTCACATGCTGAAAACTTTACTACATGTGCTTCTAGTGTCTGATAGTTTCTGTATGTAATGTGTGTTTCAGGTAAATAATTCCACTAATGGCACTGAGGATGCTGCAGAGGAGAACACTGTTGCCTTCCCTGATCATCTGTACAAGCAGGCGTCCAAAGCAGCAGTAAGTCATCCTCACCTGAAACGTGAAGAAATCACTGCAACACAAAGTAGAAACAACATATTCATGTTTTAATCTTTTCTTTCAGACTGAGGATAAAGTTGCGTTTGCAGTTGAGGTTCTGAAGGAGGCGTGTGTCCTGTTTGAGGAGGACTCCAGCTCTTCATCATGGGAGGAAAGCACAGTGGAGAACTTCCTCAATGTTGTAAACAAACAAGCTGATGAACTTCAGGCCTGTGTAAGCTGCCTTTCAGTGACTCCAAATGACACACTGCATGGAAACACGTGATCTTTACTGATTTCAAATGTTGTTTTTTTCTGTTTGTGTTTAGATCACAAGTCATGGACACAAGAAGAAGAAGAACACAAAGCTGCACATGTACTTCAAGAGACTGTCAAGCCACATCCTGAAGAAAATGGTAAAGTTTTGTTTACTGTCTTCATGAATTCTGATCTTATAGATGAAATGTTTGATGTAAATCCCTCATACATGCTTGAATAATGATGATAACTTTGTTGTGTTTGCAGGGCCACAGTGCTGAAGCCTGGGAGCTGATCAGGAGGGAAATCAAAGCCCATCTGATGAGAGTAGACATGCTGGTTTCATCTTTACTCACCTCCAACTAAAATCTGTCTTTTATCTGTCTGATAACAGACTGATGTCTTCACATGAAGGATAAATCAGCTCATTTGCTCGTCTATTTATTTTTTATATATTATTCACCAGCTTATTTAATTATTTATTATGTTGTTCTCGTCTTTTGCTGTCAGTGCTCAACATGTATTTATCCGTAAAACTGCATAAAAATGTAATATTATGTTCATATAATGTTAATTAAACAATATATTATGATTATTCTTATCCAAAATGTTTTTATTGTTTTCACTACTGGTACATAAAATAGGAGTAAGATTAGTTTCTTTTTAATAACCTCCAGTGATTCATTTAGATTTTAGTCTTTTACTCCAGCTGCAAATTGAGGCTTCTGCTTTAAGTCTACATTACATAGATCAATAAAATATATTAGCTAAAACACAAAAAGTTGCCACATATGTGTGAAAAAATCTTTCTAGATTTTCAGAAATGATTAAATAATAGACTAATTATTACAACATAAGTAAAGCAAAACTTGTAAAAGTTGTTCTAAAGCATTAGAAACAGTTTATCTTTGCATGTAGCTGATGAACAGCTTGGTCAGAGTCATTTTTATCACTCATGCAGTTGGTGAGATGATGCTGATGCTGCGTTGTGAGCAAGAACACGGTAAAGTTGCTGTGGAGCAGGACTGTCGAAGTCCAGTCCTGCAACTTTTCCATGCATCCCTTCTCCAACACACCTGCATCAAATGTCTCGCCAGCATAGACATAGACCCCACCTTTTTTGTTTTTGCTTTAAGCTGATCAAAAAATAGCTTTTCATGGGAATAATAAAGATCGAGGGCTGTGTTTAACCCTTTATGGGATAAGTGACTATTTTTGATCACTTTGTTTTCTTTCATATTCAGCATGAAACTATTTTTTTGTTGTTGTTAATGTAACAACAGAATGGAGGTCTTGGTTCATACCAGAAGGACAATTTTAGGTTAAAATGTCTAATTTGCTGCAACGGACTGGCGAGCTGTCCAGGGTGTACCCTGCCTTTGTCCAACGACTGCTGGGATAGGCTCCAGCTTCCCTGCGACCCTTCATCGGACTAAACGGTTAGGAAAATGAATGAATGAATGAATGAATTTCTAATTTGTCTTTCAGTGCCCTATAAAGGGTTAAATCACAGTGCATACATCTAACTAGGTTATTTTGATATAAATGGTTTATCAGTTTATATTACCGCTATATGTTATTACAACCTTTGAAAGAAGTATTTATTATTTTTAATGAAGGTTTTATGATTTTCTTATATAGTTTGTACATCTTTTTGGGCCCCAATCAAGTTCTGGGGCCCTTAGAATCTGAGGCATCTGAGGTTCAGTTTACACTAATTAAAACTGAACTTAAAACTGAAAATAGATATTTGGAAAGATTTTAGGGATGGCCTTTGACCCTCCCTAATACAGACTCACCTTTTTTCTTTTGATCCACCACCATCCCGTGTCTGAGGACCACTTTAATTTCATTTGACATTAAAATAGCTGATAATAATAAGCTCAAAATGAGAGGTAAGCATATTATATTAACATGTTATTAAGTATTCATGCCACAGCGATGATAAGAAACTCTGAAGTCGGCTGGGAAACTCTGCAACAAGCCATATTTCTGCTCTGCGTGTTTAAATAAGAAAGGAAACGCAATGATTTCTCTTTGTTGCTTTGAGCTGGTATTCAGCATGATGAAACCTTCTGCACAATGAACGCTGCTGCCACGGGGAGAAGTTATTTTACAGCCACAGGGCAAAGTGAAAGTGGGAGATAAGCCCATGTGACGTCACAGAGACGCTCCTTTATGCTCACTTTCAAAACTGCAATTTAAAACCACATTTAATTATGAACAGGATTAGAAAAGCAATGACGTTTTCCATTTTCACTCCTTTAACCGTTTTTTATTTAACATGTGTTTTTAATCTCGGGACCATACTTATGAGCTATTCATGAACTCCTGTCTATTAAAACTCCCAGCTCTGGTAGAATTTTGAACAGCACAATTAATGTATAAAGTCAGAAACAAACAACTACCAGATAATATACAGAATTTTTTTACTGATAGAGATGGGGACTATAATTACAGGGATAACCTGAACTTTAAAACTAGGAGTGTAAGAGCTACGTTGAAGAGGATGTTCATTTCGGTCGGTGGTGTGAGGGTTTGGAATAAGCTCAGCCACGAGCTGAAACAATGTTCAAGCAT
Organism: Telmatherina bonti; assembly: GCF_933228915.1. Lineage (NCBI taxonomy): Eukaryota > Metazoa > Chordata > Actinopteri > Atheriniformes > Telmatherinidae > Telmatherina > Telmatherina bonti. The sequence goes on from NC_136630.1 coordinate 6,051,800, forward strand.
GAGTTTATTCAAAAATAAGATTTCGACAGATGCTTTGCAGTAAATATGGAGATGAGAGTTTGAAATGAGTTCAAAGGAGGCACAAATGGGAGAAACAGGACTGTATATAGGTGTGTCCATGAATGTGTCGGTGGTTATGTGGGGGTATACATGGGTGTATGTCTGTATATACATGGGTGTGAGAACGAGTAGAGGTGTATATTTGTAGAAATGTAAATATGTATGCGGGTACAGCTATATACAGCTAGGTATCATTATGTATGTGTGTGTAAGTGCAGGTATATGTATGAGTATATATGTGTGTATAATATGAATGTTTGTAGGTATGTGTATGGGTGCAGGTATGCATATGAGTATGTATGTGTATGTATATACAAGACTGTGTCGTATAGGTGTATAAATATGTATATGTGTGTATAAATATATATGCTCTATGGAAAACACTGGATATGGAAAACAGGATGAGTGTTAGGGTTAATCATTAATCATGTAGGGGTTGGAGCAAATAAGTTATACTTCCTCCAACCCCTTTTTAGACCTGTCAACAGAATACATGGGTATTGTAGAGGCTATATGTTTATTTCTTGTTTGTAAAAAAGAAACAAACAAAAAAACAAAAAACATATATATATATATATATATATATATATATATATATATATATATATATATATATATATATATATATATATATATATATATATATATATATATATGTGTGTATATACACATAAATAATGTTGACCTGTCTGAAATTTTAAAAAAAAATCTGTTGTTTTTGGATGACATTTTGTTGTTTCAAGTTTATTTATTTATTTATATAGTACATTTCTACAGCAGCAGCTGCCCAAAGTGCTGAACAGTAAAGTAACAAACAACAACATTGTACAATTTAAAATGAACCACTGCACATTAAAAAAATAAATCAAATCTGGATACAAAACGAAAATCTAAAATAAAAGTAAAAGAAAATTAAAATACACAAAGAAAAAAGCTCAGGTATGACCAAATGCCAGCGCAGAGAAATGGGTTTTAAGGACAGACTTAAAATCAGAGATGATTGAGCATCTCTGATGTGAAGAGGAAGGCTATTCCATATCCTAGGAGCAGCAACAGAAAAGGCTCCATCACCCCTGGATTTTATTTAATCTGGCCAATGGGACCTGAAGTAATAGTTGAGAAAAGGACCTCCGAGTCCTGGCTGGAGCATGTTGATGTCACAACTCTGGCAGATACGAGGGAGCCAAACCATTTAAGGCTTTAAAAACAATCAATAAAATCTTGTACTGGGTCCTAAAACTAACTGGAAGCCAGAGCAGAGAAGCGAGCACAGGGGTGATATGATCATAACCTCGTGTTCCTGTAAGCAACCGAGCTGCAGCGTTTTGGGCAAGCTGCAGTCGGTGCAAAGTTAACTGATCAATACCAAAATAAAGAGTTAAAATGATCCAAACGGGACATAATGAGCAGGTGGATGACTTTTTCGAGGACAGGTTTAGGAAGATGAGGCTTTAATTTGCCAATCAGCGTTAAATTAAAGAAAACACTTTTAACCACAGCGTTAACCTGCCGATGAAAGTTAAAGGAATTGTCAATGATGACTCTCCGATTTTTTGGGTACGACAGTATGAGGAAAGTGGACCCAGAACTCTGACGGTACCGTTTAAAAGCTCGGAGCTTCCAAACGTCACAATCTCAGTTTTTTCTTTATTTAAGTGGAGGAAGTTTAAATCCGTCCACGTTTTTCGATCATGGAAGCAGCTGAGGAGGTTATTCAGAGAATACCCCCTGTGGTTTCAGGGGGAAATAGATCTGGACATCGTCAGCAAAGCAGTGATAAGCAATGTTGTGCTTCTGAAAAAAAGAACACAGGGGCAACATATAAAGGGAGAAAAGAAGAGGACCTAAAATAGACCCCTGTGGGACCCCATGACTGAGAGGGGCTGCAGCTGCGGGAAACTCTTGTTGGGTAATTGTCGACACAGATAAAGTCTTTTTTTGCTGAGTTAATTGTTTTTTCCTTTTAAACCAGATTATCACACAAATCTCACCACTGTTCTTTGTGACAAAAGTATCATTTTAAAATATTACTCGTTTTACAAACTTACTACCACAAATTTGGACTGATCTGCTGTTATTTGGTAATTGTACATATTTTCTGCAAGTTAAAAAACACTGCAAACTACTGCATTAAAACAATGTGCAGATAAAACAAACAAAAATAAAGGAAGAGATTTTTTCTTTTTCAGTCACAGCAAAGACATCATTCAATGTACTTTGGCGCCCCCTTCTCCACCAAAACATTGTGTTGGCAAAACATTTTCTGCACCATAAACCAGTGTTTGTTTAGGGTGTGAGTATAGGCCCACGTATTTCTCTCCGATCATTCCTTTATTCGTGACTAAGACTTCTGAAATACATGGGTAAACAAACAAACAAATTGTAATTAGACTATTATAGTTTACATTTATTTAAAAAATTTTTTTAATTAGTTTTGCAGTCACTGAAAAGTGTCTGATCGTACTTTGCTGAGACATTATGTCAACCTGAAGGCTGGAACATGAAGTACTCACATGTCAGCAGAGCAACAACAACACAACTCAATAGGTATGCTGCCTTTGGGTAATACTCGTAATTTTTCACTTCCATCCCCCCGCATCCTCTGTATCGCTGTTGTTCTGTTTTATGGCACTAAATTAGGCAGTGTCGACTCGAAATATCGTTTTTATGGTAATGCATATGTATGACAGCTGAATCATGGTAGTTTTTAATTTGACAAAACGACAAATTAAGCCGTTATCAGCATTTGTGAATATATTTCGACACCTACAGAGAGATAAAAACCACTTTGTCTCATAAAAAAATCTTTAAAAGACATACACAATTATCAAGCAGGCATCCAAATAGAAAACGTGTGTAATATCAGGAAAATATCAATCCTGTTCAACGATGTCACCCTTAAAGTGTATTTTTAACAGAACTTGAACGCACCACTGTCTTATTTTTAACAGAACTTGAACGCACCACTGGTCTTCCCGTGATGCATCGGTCTTTAGTTGTTTAGTGACAACTGAGCGAGTTTAGAGCTGATTTTTACTGTCATTCCTTTTGTTTTAGGGAGTTGCAACAGAAGCAATGGAGAGCGACTGTTCGGACTGACTTGTAGAAACAACATTTCCACAAAGTTACGGTGATTTCGCCGTTCTTTTGGACATTAATGACAAGCTAGCCAGCCTGTTTCGGTAAGTAAGCTATGTGTTGCACGTAGCTTGTTCTGCAGGGTCGCTGTTTAAACCACACATGTGCTTTAGGTTGTTGTCAGGTATAAGTAGTCTGTTTCTGATTTGTAAAAGTAAAATTGCAATGAGGTTTTGTTCTGTTGGTGGTGAATGCTCCCACTCAAACCCAAGCTACACTGAAGTGGTCATTTAATACCAGTCAATGTAAATGTTTAGAATTGATTTTTACTACGGAACTGAGTGGCTTTAAATAGGGAATTACACACCTTTGCCACCCTAACTTTAACATTCAAGTAAACATGTCTAACTTAGGCTTCTATTATGGGGTATTAAAAGCAGTCCTATGTGAGTAAGGCATAAGAGAAACGTGTGTGTCATGTTGTTTTTGTGTTATTTGTCTTCAGAATTGATCTTCTCCTCTCTTTCTCATCAGGGAAGTTCTCTCTGAAGCATTTGCATCTACTTTTCTGCAGACAGTCTGCTTTAATCAGTGTCTCACATGACTCCATTACAGAGTGGTTGCTCACACAAACCCTGAAATTGCAGATATGTCAGTACACAGTCTCGTGATAGGGAAGTGTGTCTTGCTATGCTGGTAACATGAGCTGAACAAGGAAGAAGTTGCCACTTTTATTTGATAAGTGGAGCTGTGGGGATCAATGTTGAATTGTGTTGTTTATTATTTTTTCTTTATTTTCCAATAGATCAGTTCTGAAAGTGTGCGTTTTAGTGTGCCATGTGGGAGTAAATCTGCCCAGGAGGTGCCATGCTTGCCACACAGATGCCAGACACTCCTCAGGAGGCTAAAGATGTCAAACAGGTACGATGCAAAGGTCTTTGGAAGCCATAAATATGTCTGTCTTTTCATTTTTTTCTTTCCTTTTTTGACTATCTGATGTGCCTCAGCTGAAAGGATTGTGACACTTTAGTAGAGCATGTTCTATATTTCATGCTGTAATCGTATTCATCACAGCGAAGCATACCTAATTTGTCTTTTTCACAGTTTTGTTTTAATATTTAGTGCCTAGCACAGATTTTATTGTGTAATAAAATCAGAAAATGCAAAGCATGACAGTATGGAGCAATTCTCAGTTCAGTAATGTTTATGGAAATTCTCTGATATTTGTTTTTGCTGTCTGCAACTTCATCTGGGTTTCAGAACATTTTTTTAACCACTTGCAGTTGTGTTCTCATTAACTTCCTACTGACAGGTTTAGGAGAATCGCTGAAACTGTCCCAACACGTTCATATTTATTCATTAACTATTAAAACCTCTGTAATAAATAGATAATTTGTAAATCTCAAAGTGCAGTTTGTATCATTGGGTAGTAAGCTTAAAAGTGCAGACAAAGCATGTATAAATACCAAATTACCGTCAGGCATCGAGTTAGTTTCTTTGTTGTTTATTGGTTTTACCATTGTCATCATATATATATATATATATATATATATATATATATATATATATATATCAATGTATATATATATATATCAATGTATATATATATATATATCAATGTATATATATATATATATATATATATATATATATATATATATATATATATATATATATATCAATGTATATATATATATATATCAATGTATATATATATATATATATATATATATATATATATATATATATATATATATATATATATCAATGTATATATATATATATCAATGTATATATATATATATCAATGTATATATATATATATCAATGTATATATATATATATATATATCAATGTATATATATATATATATATATATATATATATATATATATATCAATGTATATATATATATATATATCAATGTATATATATATATATATATATCAATGTATATATATATATATATATATCAATGTATATATATATATCAATGTATATATATATATATATATATATATATATATATATATATATCAATGTATATATATATATATATATATATATATATATATATATATATATATATATATATATATATATATATATCAATGTATATATATATATATGTATATATATATATATATATATGTATGTATATATATATATGTATGTATGTATGTATGTATATGTGTGTGTGTGTGTGTAATATAGTAGTAAAATAGCTAAGGAATGCTTATTAGAAATTTACTGAAAGAAAAATGACACGAAAGCAGCAGCTAAGGTTTTACAGGCTGATACGCTAACTCACCATGAGAGACGTGCAGTGAAGTCTAACATCTTTTACTTTTCTGTAAATTGCACACTGACTGCAACATTCATTGGTTTTGTTTACCTTGACCCAAGTGGCAACCTCCGGTCGTTAAAAATGAATCGAATGCTGTGACAAAAACTGCAGATCCCTCCCACTTCATCCACCGGGGCTTCAAAACAAAGTGAATCTCCATAGACTCTCATGTTAATAAGACCAACTTCACAGCAGAAATAAACATGTTTATGGCTGAAATAAACATGTTTACAGCAGAAATAAACATGTTTAAAATAACATTTGAGGTATAATAGGTCAGGTTTACCTTCAGACTCACCATTTAGAAGTAATTTCATCTTAAAATTTGTCATGTTTGGGGGGGGGGGGGGGCGTGTCCTTTACATTGACAGGTTTCCAATGTCTCGCAGCAAGAAGGTAGAATGAAGCACAAGCACAGTTTTTCTTTAGCTTGTTAACATTGTGTCTGAGCTTTAGCCCACCTAGCGCTGTTAGCTGGTTACCACCTGTTAGCTCCGGGTTAGCTCAGTTATTTCTTCGCTATAGGTAGGTTGGAGTTCACTTGATGCCAATTATCCACCCCCACGCTCACAGCCTCCCCTCTCAACTCCACCGCTTTGCCCATTTTTGTATTTTCCAGGAGTGACGGCAAGCGTGACGCTGCCAAGATGGCGACAATGGGATAATGAAATGAGCCTGACTTCAGCTTTTTATAAAACCTACGGGTGATGTGACCAAGGATCCGTCCATCTTTTATAAACAGTCTAAGCCTTGACTCTTGACTTTATAGAATAGCAGCTTTTCTTTTTTTCTATTTGTTGCGATTTAGTTTTTATTTTCTGCGCTTTTAGTCTGATTTCTGCCTTTTAAGATGCTGCATACAAGAGTTTGAATTCTTCTAAAGTCCTGCATGTTTTAGAGGTTTCAGGACTCCATCAGACCCAATTCAAATAAATGTCTCATGAGTAGACTTGCAAAGAACTTTATGAGCAGTTCAGGTAATCGAAATCAGGTGTGCTGGAAACCTTACTAACCTACAGGACAGGGATTGTGGAACACCGCTCTAGATGTTTATTTATTTATCTTGAAATCCAAACTTGCCACAGCTAAATCGGGAGTTCAGGCCTCAGAGGCAGGAACTTTTGAATACCAAGACTGTTTTTCTTATTCAGTTTCTTTGCTTATGACATTCATGTTCTCTTTCTTGCCATGTCAGCTGACAACAGGTGACATGTGACAGCAGGTAATCAGCAGCATCTGTTTCTTAACAATGTAGACTTCGGATCTTACCCATACCTATTTCTCATCACGTCCATAGTTTGGAATGAGGAAAATATCGTGGCTATGAGTGTGTTTTTTTTCTTTTTTAATATCCTGTTTACCAGTCGGTTTCTCACCAGAACCTGCTGATTTATTTGATTTCACGCCAGAACAACAGAGAAGCTGATGTTTCCCCCTTTTTTCGAACATTGCCGTGCAGATCAAAGAGAAGTTGGCGAAGTCACTCAAGGCTCTGCAGAAACGATACGTAACATCAGATGCTGTGGTCACCAGTGATGATGGAGACGCTAACCTCCTCTGCTGTGCTCTGGAGGCCATCTTCATCCACGGGATTAAAAGCAAGTACATCCGCTCAGAAGCTGGAGGCCGGAGCAGGAAGACGGAGCGAGGACCCCTCCCGCAGCCTTTTTTCTGGAGTCTGCTGAAGACCGTCACCCACCGGTAAGTTGGGACAGATAATGGGACGTTGTTATGGCTCAAAGGAATCGTTCAGTGTTGGAAACTGACATTCTGGTAAATCCGCAGGGATGTCGTCACAGAGCTGGAGAAGATCAGCTTCGTGGGCACGGACGTGGGCCGATGCCGAGCCTGGCTGCGCCTCGCCCTGAACCACGGCCTTCTGGAGTGCTACCTTGCATCGCTCTTCCGAGAAGACTCCAAGCTGCGGGCCCATTACCAGCCCTGTGCCTTGCTTCTGAACTCTGAAGAGCGAGAAGTTCTGCTCAGCTACCTCCAGGGCCTCGCCTCGCTCACCTTCAACCTGTCTTACAAGTCTGCTGTCCTCAACGAATGGACCACCACGCCTCTGGCTCTTGCTGGACTCTGCCCCCTGTCCCAGGCGGAGACGCTTGATCTACCCCTCAATGGTGACCATCCCACTTCCAAGCCAACGCGTAAGGAGTCGTGGGACACGATGTCTCAGTCGTCTGGCTCGTCAGATGCATTAGATACGCAAAGGGGATGTCCAGTGTTACCAACCAGAGGGTCAGATGTTTTTACAGGAGGAAGGACTGCTCTTCACTCGTCTAATGTAAGCCTGGACACCACAGGTTCCTCTCAGCTCTCCTCCAGCTTGAGCTCTGATAGCCTCCTGCAGGGTCAGGACCCCCGCAGCCCGACAGCAGACCAGTGGTCGTCAGGTGACCTGGACACAGCCATCCCAGTCAGCATCAGCTCCAAGCGGCCACAGAAAGAGTAAGTGTATGCTTCTCTGTGTATTTAGTTATATTAGGGAGTAGGATGAAAAGGATGAGGATTTTCTCCTCAGGGTCTCACCTCCGTGAGCTGTGTTGTCGTCACAGTTATACTGATGTATTTTTAATGAACAGACGTTGCATCTGCTGCAGCAAATATTTATTAGGGCGGCCAGTGGAAAAATCGAAGCTATTTCACCCTTAGAAACTGCATTTCAAAGCCTAAAAATAATGTAAAAACAGGTGTTTTAACATGATGATTGCTGAAAAGCCTGAGAACATTGTCAGTATTACAACAGTTCATTCTTGGCTTCAAAAGTTAACATCAAATACATAAGCTTTGAGAGTCAAAACTGTATTTTTATTTAGAATTTTATCTTTTTTTTTTTTTTTTTATAGGTTTATTAACAGACTCTATAAACATGTGATTTGCTGCATTTTATGAAATCAGTGACATGAAGTTAAACTTGCTTATGTCACAAAGTAAAAGAGGAAAATGTTTAAACTTCAATTTGAATTAATTGATTTAAATTTAAACATGCAAACATTACACCTAATTTCAGAGATTATCTGGTATGTGGTCATGATGGGTTAATTTGGAAATGGTCCCTGGAAAATAAAAATTCTCCTGTTTTTTTATTTATTTATTTAAATTTAATTTTATTTGATCAGATTTTACTTTAAAGAAATACCCACTCATCTGAACATGATAAAAACTTTGTGATTAGTTGGATAAAGCTATTAAATTTAGTTGTGCATTGGAGTTACTTTAGTTAAAACTGCAAAATAATGCAGAGATCTTGGTGAAAGTTGTACTCTTAAGTGTTAAAATAACTGTGGACGATTGTAGAAGATTGCACAAGTAATCCCCGTTTCATCATTTAAACCATATTAAGCATTTCTGTAAGTAGTGACTGAAAACGGTGGATTTCAAGGAATATATCCGACATCTCTTATTTAGTAAACTAGCTGTTAAAATATCTGTCCTGACTTGTTTGTGTCTCTGCAGCGTGATAACGGATTTCCGCGAGAGTGGACACTGCAGTCAAGACTCAACGCGTGAAGACTCGTTTGTCTCCAGCACAGGAGCCGATCAATTCTCAGAAAATGCCACATTCAGCAGCTCAGACAGCGAGACCCAAGGCCCCACTATGCCATCCCAAGACCCCATGGACCAGCTCCCTAACTCCGATCCAGAGCCGCCACCGTCATCTCTCCAACCGCCATCCTGTGACGAGCAACCTGGCGTTCAGGCTCCTCTTGAAACCTGCAACAGTGCCTCCTCTGAGTTGCATTCAGAGACGACTGTTCTCTCCTCGGCCTGTGAGTCTGCGGAGTCTGTGAAGGAAACACATGTGACTAATATGAAGGGAAACAGCATTTTTGTCCAGGAAATGAAGGGAACAGACAATTTAGAAGAAAACGGCTTGAAATCTCCTGGGAGTAAAGGTCTGCAGCGTTCTGCCAGCATCCTCAGCAAGAAACTGTCCTCAGATTCACTCTCAGTAAGTACGCTTTATTTACACACAAATAACTCTTTGTTGTAAACGACAAGCTGAGCAGCAAAGCCTCCAACTGAAGAAGTCACATGATCACACTCTGATCAGATCAGATGATAAAAGCTGCAAATGCTGATGAAGAAGTTCCAAAAGAGTTGTCTGTGTGTGTGTGTGTGTGTGTGTGTGTGTGTGTGTGTGTGTGTGTGTGTGTGTGTGTATGTTATAGATGGGGAACCAGAGGAATGATACTTGCTCCAGAAATATTCTCTGGGTTTTCCCTCTGAGGGAATGACGAATAAGCTGTTTGACTCTGAAATCCTGGAAATGTGTGTGTCATGGTGGAAAATCAACACAGGCTTCTCAGCCACTCGGTCGGCTCGGTGTGTCTCTGCCTCCTGGTGGTTTCAGGCTCCCGACATCTTGTCAGAGGACCCGTGCCAAGCAGATCAGAAAGGAAACTGCTCCTGTTAAAGTCCTGAAACTTGCTCTGCTGCACCTTTTTTAAATACCTTATTTTAGTCTGAGCGGATTCCTTTTCGTTGTGTTAACACGTGATTTCCAAACAGGAACAGTTGCAGGATGTGTTGTAACTTTTTTCAAGTGCATGACATGCAGCGCTGCTGCTCAGCCTGTTAACAGTTGTCACGATACACAAATGTACATTTACCCAAACAAGGAGATCATTAATCACTGATTGGGGATTATTTTGTAAAAAAAAAACCCCAAAGATTCCTGATTTAACAGGAACACTTTTCATTCAGCTGTGATCTGCTCACTGCATGTTTGTGAACATTCACAAGTAAATAAGATCTTAAATCAATGTTTGTTTTTATATCAGTAAAACCTAATCAATTTGTTTTTTTACTGCTGTATTTATACAAAAACTTTTTGCAGCATTCCCATTCTTGGATTTCTGAGGATGACATTTACAAGCCTCGTCTAGAAGAGGTGCCAGACAGCGACGACGTGTCTCCATCTGTTCCCGCTGCTGAAGTCAAGGCATCGCAGTCGCCTCCCAGCGTTGTCCATCGCAGGCAAATCGGTATGCCACACAATCTTCATGTTCCTAGCTGTAAAACTTGAAGCTTTCACCTCATGTCTTTATTTTATCATGAGGAGATTGAAAGTAAAGGTCCAGATCCAGGTCCAGGCATAAGGGGTTAGAAATAAAAGGCAAGAGTCATTGAAGGTCTTTTATTTCGAACCACTTGGAGTTGCTTGACCTGGATCTTTATTTCCAATCCCTTCCATGAGCCCCGGTGGTTTGAGGGACACCTGCCATCTATCTCTTCACATCTAGAATATATGTTTCATGTGATGAGTGTAAAACACCACACGTGTCCGTCAGGCGTTAACATTTATGCAGGTTGTTTCTGTGTCTAAAGCTCTAAACGCGCTTGGAGCTCCTGCTGACCTCCTTCCAGGAAGAAGGAGGTCAGCAGGTTAGTAAGGAGGTTAGTTAACAAAGAAGAGCAGTCAGAACAAATGACATTTAGTCGCATCAAGTTTACATGTTCACACGGCCAAATTAACAAAAGGAGGGTTGTTTTCAGCTTGGATTGCATCAGTGCAGAGAGACTTATATGACTGTGAAGCAGTCAAAAGCTTTACTAAATGACAATATAAGTGTGAAGCAGATGAGGGTGGCACCGGGTCACCAATGGGGGTGTTGGAGAAGTAAAGCTAGTTTTTGTCAGGGGAGTCTGCTGGCGTTGATTCCATAAAGCAGCTGCTTGACAGAAAGGAACCTCACACATCACCGGCACATAAAAAGAATTTAAAATGTTACAAGTTACAAGTCGTAACTTGTAGTTTTTACAAGTTACGACTGAAAAGATGAGAAGCAGGGAGCCAACGTTATTTATTTCTGGTATACGTCATATATGTCACGTGCACCCTCTGTCCAATCAGAAGCGACTTACATATGAGTGAGAACAACACAAGCATGAAATCAAACAGTAGAGGACATGGTAGGAAGGTGCTGGTGGGCTGTCCAGTTGGACGCGGATCCTTTCATGAAGGGCTACAGGCTGTTTTTGTTTTGTTTTTTTGAGACTAAAAAAGTGTTTGAAAGCACATTTACATCCTTTTTGATTCGAATCCTAGCTTGTTTTTCGCTTAATTTGGAGAAACATGAATGTGCCAATTGAATTCTGACTTGGATTAAAGTAGTGGACTTGAACCGACTACAAACACATATCTTGGTCTGTTTGAAGCGGACCGACTCTAGGAATTGGACTACAAAGTCACTAAAAAAGTCCCTTCCTGCATGTGGCGTAGCATTGCATTGTGGGTAAATCCATAGTGATGGCGTTAAGGGTCCTCTGCCTCGTCTGGTGTTCATACTGCGTCCATGCCATTGTTGCAGTGTATTTCTGCAGTATACTTGCATGAGACACAATAAAAACCCAAAACAGCCATAGTTTCATCTCCATGTTTAACTGGCAGGTGGAGGAAACAGTTTTCTTCTTCACGCCGGTCTTGTTCTCTTTTGCTAAATACTAGTGCAGCGCCACCTCTGGTGGGAATGGGGATATATTCTGATAGTTTGACTGGTTTGACCAAAGTGCAGCGTGAAGACGATCTCAGTCTGCATGGATACACCCCCCTACAGCTGAGCCAAGTCCCCAATCGGACCGACTCTAGCGGACTATCCTGGTGTAAATGCACCCTAGAAGAATCCTTTTTGCTGACGTTCAGCGTCATTCATCAGAACGTGTAGTTAAATATAAAAACTAAATATACATCACACTGTTGTGTAGAGAAAGACTTAACATGGACTTGTGTTAAAAAAAACAACTTTTTAAAGCATTTTTAGTGGTTCTGGTGAGTGCTTTCAATAATGTCAGTCACTAAAGAACATTCCTGGATGGTTACAAACTGTGGAATGAAGCTCCAACTAAACCGAAAGTGAATTATTCCAGCAGGTGTGAACCAGCTGAAAAGCACCTGTTGCATTATTTCTGGGGTGTGGTTTGTTTGTGTTGAAATGCTTTTAGGACGAGTTTTTCTTGCACAATGACACCTGAGTGAATCAAACGCAACCGTCGCAGTAATCACAAGGCAATGACAGATACCACGAGGAACATGGGTGTGGACTTTGAGCCCTTTTTATTGTGTTTTAAAAGAGGTAGTATTTCAGCAGCTTTGTGTAATCTCATAAATATTGAATGAATTGTATCGTCTACCGAGGGCTGCTCGATTATTGCAAAAACTATAATCACAATTATTTTAACTGAAATTGAGATCTTGATTATGTAACACAAGTATCCATTTATCTTTAAAAACACGATTTTTTTTTTTTTTTTTAACATTAAACCGCCACTTTTAAAAAAATGTCTTTAGGATTCCACATATTTTAGAAAACAAACAAATAACATGAAGCTTTGCCTTGACAAAGTGCAAATACTGATGTAAACTGAATAGATAAATATCAGTAAGGATTAAACAACGCTGCGCGTCGTGGTGTTCTAAACTCCGCGTCGGGCATTATAATCGTCTAACACACGGTTACCAGTTGTTTAATCCGCTTATACCATGGTCCCACACAGTAAATATTTTATAACAAATTTGTATTTCTTTTCTACAACATTTGCTGAAGTATAGGAACTATTTTACGTTGGCCTGGATGTAGTTTTATGCCAAACAACCGCTGTCAGGCTGCAGCGCGTTTCTCTCATCCACCTGTTAAAAGACGGCTGATCTGAACCAGCTGGTTAACGCGTTGCTATGGTAACGCTATGGTAACAGAGGAATATTACAGTGTTTAACTGGCCGAACTATGTATAGGAAAATAATGCAGCCAGTTGTCACTGACAATGGTATAAACTATGTTTAGGTGAACTTCCACAACCTACTGCAGTTATTCTACATGGACCTGCAGCCGGAGCCGACTGAGACTGGCCGCCTGGGAGTGCTTTAGGACGGGAGAGGCTCCCGCTGCTCCTTCCTTACAGTAACTGCAGAACAATATGTGCCTTCAAGTCAGTCGCCTAAACACCAGAAAAGTCTCTAATAACTCCAGTAAAAGCTGCTAGATTTGTCGCTTTTAACAAAAAAAGTCTCCAGATTTAGTGAGAAAGTCTCCAAGTTGGCAACAGTGTCTGAATGAAAGCAAAGCGGCTGTGGGAGGAGTTTACAGCACAGCGCTGCAACGCCAGAGACGCTCGATTAGCAGCTGGAGACAGCAGGAGAGGAAACTGCAGAGAGAAAAATAATCACACTCTTTTAATTTTATCATCGTTAAAAACCCAGATCGTACTGAGATTAAAATCCGATTAACCTCCCAGACCTATGTCGACCTGAATGCTTTTCATTTAGAGACACTTAAAACTACATTATGTTTCCCGGAAGTAAATAATTGACATTAAAATTGATGTTAAAAGTTAATTAGCAGCAAATGAAATAACAGCTTAGGTATCAGCTGCCTTCATTAAAGTGAATACACACAGTTGTGTGAAATTATTCTTGTGTGTTTCCATGTTTCTGTCAGGGCTGTCCAACCCGTTTCGCGGCCTGCTGAAGCTCGGTCACCTGGAGCGGCGAGGCACGATGGGAATGTGGTGGGATTACTACTGCGAGCTTTCACCCTTTGAGTTCCGCTTGTATCTGAATGCCGAGGAGAGGACGTGCTGTGATAACTGCTCCCTCTTGCGATGTGAGGACGCTCGCATCACCTCATCCGAGGGTCGCTTCGAGTTGGCCTTTCCTGGGAAGCGTTTTTACCTCCGCGCGGCCAATCGCGATGAAGCCGAGGACTGGGTGGACCGCATTGTGGAGGCCGTGAACAAATGCCGACCAGCATCACGTACTGATGAGAAGTGGGAGGTGCTGCAGCCGCTCGGTGTGAACGGTTTGGATGAGCATACGGTTTCATCTGCGTCTTCTGCTCCCTCCAGTCCTGAGCAACGTTCATCATCCTCTGATACGGCAACAAGCGGAGGACAGGAAGCAACTCCTTCGCTCCAAGATTATGACTGGACGAGAACAGCTGATTTGGAAACAGATGCTCTCAAAGAGTCTGTGTTGTACTTCTCCACAGATCCCGATGCCCGGACTTGGACACCTCTGGTCTTCTCCCTCTCCTTGGAGGCCTTGAAAGGTTTTCGGGTACAAGAGGAAAGGAAATTACTGCATCTAACTTACCCCATTCAGGACATTCGGGATGTGGTTCCTGATGTGGCTTTGGGTGGACCGGCCTTTTTTAAACTCCTGACTGTAAGAGAGACACTGAGACTGAGGGCAGAGACCCCAGAGGAAGCCCGGTCTTGGAGGGACCTCATCCGTGGAGCTCTGGACTCATACCTGGAAAGTGGGGAGGAGGGGTTTTCAGAGGAGCCGACTACAGTTTGGCGCACCGGGCTGGACGGGAATCTGCACAGACTGGTGCAACACAGGCTGAAGGAAGATGGAGCGCTTCTACTTCATCTCTGCACAGTTCCATCAGAGAAAGGACTGGATGCCCAAAGCTTCCGATGTGCAGGTCCGTGTGTTGCTGGGGGTGTTCTAAATCATTTCATTTTAATATAACCTGCTTTTAGCCAGTTGTCACCTAATGAAACACACTTTCCCCCCCCATCTTTGTAAACTGGAGTCTCACAAAACACACAAACAGTTTTCTGTAACAATTTCTTCCTGAACATGCATCTATATAGGCAAATGCATATGGGTGTATATGCGTACGTTTGTGCAGATGTATGTTTTTTCCTTCTTTCTCTTTTGATCTCTCTCTTTTTCTCTATCTCTACGAGGTGTTTTCTTTCTTTTTCCATTTATCTTTCTGTTGCTTCTATCCTCTCTGGTCTGGTCCAGCAGTAGAAACTCAAAAATTTACACAAAATAAATAAAGAAATGAAATCAAAATCTAGAAAAATAAGGGATCATCATACCAGTAATGCTCTCCTTGGCAAATTAAATTTGCTCAGCAGAACACAGAATCCAGACCATCATTCTGCTTGCTTAAATGCTGGACAAGACAAAAAAAACCAAACAATTTCTTCCTGTTTTAATGTTGTTAACTACGAGGGTGGAGTTGGTGGTTAACATGAAAAGAAGTTTTAGCCTCTGAAATAGTTTTTATTTTATTTTCTGACCTCTTCATGTTAGATTTACTTCTTAGTGTCCAGAAAACCGTCTGGTTTATATGCATTTTTAAAAAAAAAAAAAAAAGTCTGTTTCTTTTGCAGTTTGTTTGCATCTGTGTGTGTTTTGTGTGGATCAGACTGATGTGTTAATGTTTCTACGCAGACTGTCCCCAGCAGATCGGCCCATCTCTGGGCAGAGCCAGGCTATGCGACTTCTCAGGCCAGTACTACTGCGAGTCGTGCCACAACGGTGACACCACCATCATCCCGTCTCGCATGGTACACAACTGGGATCTCACGCCGCGAGAGGTGCAAATCACTCTCTAACACACAACAGAACACATAAAATGTTGTTATGAGACGGTGGAGCGACGCTTGACTGAGTTATTGTCACCAATAAATAGCAAAAGGCTTGTGCTACATCAAATAATTCATTTAGACTCATTTAACTCACGACTGTTATTCGTAGTTTTGTGAGAAAATATTTGCAGATTGAGGTCTTTTAACCATCCATCCAAACTCTATTAACCATCCATAGTGAAAGGAACTTGCGACAATAAACACATTGCTGTCGATGCCAGACCTTACCAGTTAGGGGTGGGAAAATCCAATTGAAAAATCGAATATTGGGATTTTTTGCTTCACAATTTAAAAATTGATATTTTTGTTAGGTTGATAGATTACTCTAAATTTCCCCTATGAGTGAGCGTGGGTGGTTGTTCGTCCCTGTGTGGCCCTGCGATGAACTTGTCCAGGGTGTACCCGCTGCTGGGATAGACTCCAGCTTCCCCACAAACCTGAATTGGATTAAGTGGTTAGGATGTTGAATGAATGATTTTTTTTGTTTAAAAATTTTTAAATTTTTTTCAAATAAATAAAAATAATTCATTATAAATTTTTTTTGTCATTTTTTAATTGTTTTTATTGATCTTTCAACTTGTCTTCTTGGACATTATAGCAGCAGAATGATGGTCTGACTACTGTGTTGTTTTTTTCTAAATGAAATCAAGTAAAATGACGAGCAAAAAAAACTTTCATGCATGTTAGTTTTGTTTTTAAAGGTGGAGTATGTAAGATTTTCAATATTTTCAAAATAAATTAACTAAAAAAATAACCACAATCATAATTAGTTTTTTTTTAAACATGTAGGTTCCAGTCTGTCCATATTTGATGTTATTAAATTACAAGTTTAATTAATGACAAAGACCCTTCTTAAATGTTTTCCTACCAGTAAAAAAAGTGCTTTTTGTCATTTGTCAATTAAACTTGTAATTTAATAACACATCAAATATGGACAGACTGTGACCTACATGTTCAAAAAACTATCTAATTATGATTGTAGTTATTTTATTAGTTAATTTATTTTGAAAATATTGAAAATCTTACATACTCCACCTTTAATCTACCAAAATCAGCAATATCGAAGAATTGTGAGAATCGCAGTTTAAATCGAACTGGCAACCAAAAAAATCTGAATCGAATCGGGACAAAAGCATATCGCCTGTGCTGTTGCAGCAAATTGATCGCTAAACTGTTGAACCAGTCAGATTGTTACAAAGCCAGATAACTTGTCTGTCACAAGAAAACTAGTTGGTAAAACTGAGCCAACATTTTCCACTATCTGAAGATGGCTGAAACAGATAGATAGATACTTTATTCCTCCCCAGGGGGGATGTTCAGGATGTTCCAACATGATTCCCATGATGCAGATGATCAGAACTGTTCGGTTTTGTCCATTTGCTTTTGCGAATTTTGAACCAGTCATTTGCAATGTAGACATACACTTCCAGCATAGATTGGGGTGATTGCGTTAACTAATATCTGTGACTCACAAACAGACAAAGCATTGATATCATCATGTTAATGATTAGATAAGTCAGAAACCAGCCTTTTGTGTACTTTTCCCATCAGAGACCATAGTTGAGCCCTGATTCTTCAGCCTTTCTCTCATACTTTGGTCTGTTCAGGTTTCAAAGAGAGCTTTACGGCTGCTGGTGAAAGTGGAGCAGGAGCCTTTGCTGAACCTGGAGCAGCTGAACCCTGAGCTGGTGAAACACGCTGATTCCATGGCCCAGGCCCACAACCTTCGGCAGAGGCTGCAACTGCTGGGTAACTACCTGCTCACCTGTCGCAGTGGAGCCTATAAGAAACTCCAAGCCAGGTTTGTTTGTTTTATCCACAGCATTATCGGGGATTATCTTCTGATCCTTTCACGTTCATTCTCCATCATGTGAATTATATGTTGCTGCCTTTTTCTGCAGAATGGAGCAACGAACGTATGTGTTGGAGTCAAGCCACCTGTACAGCGTCCTGGACCTACGTCAGGTATCCTTCTAGCTTATTAATGTTGCAACGCTCATCATCTGCCACCCTTAAACATTTAAATAGGTTTCATGTATTTATTTATTTTTCTAGATAGCCGAGGGCCAGTATGCAACCTTCCTGATTAGGCTGATACAGCGCGCCTCTGATCATGTGTTGCACTGTGACCTGTGTACTCAGCGTGGCTTCATTTGCCAGATCTGCCACTCTGATGACATCCTCTTCCCCTTCCAGTTTGACAGCACCACCAGGTATGGTATCCTGCTGCAATCTGCTTCTATGCAACCTTTTCCCATCATTTTTACAGTCTGCTCACTAAAGAATCATTTTGTTCTATTGACATAACTAATCATAAAACTGTTCAGACTTTGTTAGAGTTTGTCTTAGTATGCATTCACATGGAAATATGACATGAAATGCTGTTTTTATAAATTAGGAATCAAACTAATAGTAAAGTTATGGTAGTTTTTAAAGCTGCAGTCATGGAGTGCTACAGTAGTAAAAGGTGAAAATGAAAAGGTTTGATTAAACCTGTATTTTCAGAAAGTTTAACTTTCACATTTACTTTTATGTTTTGAGAATTAAAGATGTGCCGACTGCAGTTTTCATGGCAGATTCAGATGTACAGTATATGTTTCATTTTTTTGCATATATTTAAAGGGGTGCTATTCTGGTATTTGGAGTTTTCTGAGCTTTCTACAGTGTTACAGTGTTGAATCCTCATCAGACATGTGAACGGCACTGTATTTTTCACCTAAACGCATGTTTGAGTTTGAGTTCCAGCACTCTCTCCGTTCGGTTTCCATGGCGACGAAAAACGCGTCGTTTTAGAGAGTTTTTTCTACTTGGAAATCCTTGTGACGTCCCGGGGGATAAGGTTCGGTGATTGGTTACCTTCTACTGGTTAACAAGGGCATGTACAAATACATCAGGCGGGTGGAAAACGTGGGATAAAGTTATTTCCAACGATGGCTGGTGAGTTTACCAAAGAGAGACATCCTGCTGCATTCGTTGCTGTGGGTTGCTGTTTTCCACTTCGTTTTCAGGCTCTGATTCAGGTTCCAACATGTAGGGCTGTATGCTATGTGTTGACATTGTATTTTGTTATTTTATTGAGTTCATATTAGCCTAATCCTTCTGTTTATGAGATGTTACAATGACGGTGAAAGCAGGTGCGGTGCGCGCTCCCGATGTAGTGCAGTGGCGGGAGGCGGGGCTTAATGCGGAAGAGTCTCAATCCACTCGTTTTGCCCGCAGGCTGATCTGACAGCCTACGGAGAGGGTCGGTCTGAAGTAAATAAAGCCATTTGTGACAATAACTCCATCAATCCCAGCCCTTCTGGTCTCAGAAATTTAAAATAAATTAGCCTGAAATGCACATAATAGTTCCACTTTAATACTTCATTTTTATATGTCTACACATATATATATATATATATATATATATATATATATATATATTTATATACACACATATATATATATATATATATATTAGTTTGATATATATGTACATATATATACATATATATATGTATATATATATGTACATATATATACATATATATATGTATATATATGTACATATATCATATATATGTACGAGAGAGAGATAGATACCTTTATAGGGGTGGGAAAATCAATTTAGTTTAAAATAGATTTTTTTGTGTAAAATAATTGTTTTTTTTTGTTCTTTAAATAAATGAAAATAATCCACTATAAAATTATCATTTTTGTTTTTAATGTGTCTTTTTACTTGTCTTCTTGGGCATCATAACAGCAAAATGACGGTCTGACTACTGTGTTGTTTTTCCTCATTGAAATGAAGAAAAACGACGAGCAAATAAAAGTTTTATACATTTTTTTTTTGTTTTTAATCTACAAAAATCAGCAATAACAGAGAATAATACCTTCTATCCAAAATGCCATCAGGTTACAGGACTTTTTTTTCTCTAAAATAAAAGCATTGAAAGCTGTTCATATATTAATAGGATATAAAGTAGCGTGCAGCAGTAAAAAGCAAAGTCATATCCCAATTCTATTTTTTATTCTATTTATATGAATTGTATTAAAGCTACGTATTGTAGAGCAAATATTGAACCAACTCGATCTAATGTCTGCATTTTAATATTTTCTGATAGCAATGAGGAACAAAAAAGACAGTTCAGTTCATCAGTTTATTCGTGCTTTGCTTTCCAGTGTTTTTTTTTTTAAATTTAATTTAATTTTTTTTTTCAATCAGAGAAATTTAAAAGCAAGCAGGAAAGGGAAGTGAAAATTCACTTCTCCATTTTCTCAGACCACTTCAGTAAAAAAGTGCGACATGTCAGAGTAACTTCTAACGTTTATGTTGCTACTTAACAGTAGAAGAAGAGCAGCTCCGAGTCGAGCTGTAGTCCTTTTAGCTCTGGCAGTGCTCTCCACTTTGGAAGAACAAGTGGTTGACTCCTCTGCAGCAGTTGTCCCTCTCTGGACCCAGAATGCTTCCAGATGAGGACATCTGTGGTGTTTCTTTAGTTCCAAAAGGGCTTGAAAATCAAAGAGGCGCCACTCTTTTTTTTTTTTTTTTAATCTTAGCAGTTACCACATAAACAGAGCTTCACATTTAAGAACAAAGATTGTCTACAGTGACAGACATTGCACTCTAACACAAAACCAATGTTAATTCGGGCCTTTCCCTTTCTTTTTTTTTCAAAATTTTAAATCTGACAACTTCTTTTACCAATGACCGTTGACATTTTACTTAAAAAATCACAGCTTCATATGAAATGTAGTTCTTTACATAACAATGTTTTCATTCTTTCAGCCCAGACATGCTGGATTTCCACTTATCGCTCCTTTAACTACTGCTTCAAAATAATGTAATAAAAGTTTTGTCAACTGCAGCCCGATAATTTCAACCATTAAACCCTGAAATCTGTTGAAGGCGCCATAGAATAGACAGAATAACTCAAAAAAGCAACTTATCACCCTTTCATGAAAGAAAAGGCTGAATTTACAACAGTCACTCAAATAACTGGAGACTTAAAAAAAGGAACGATAACTAAAAATTTGCAAAAATATAATTTAGTAATATAAGACACTGTTTTTTCTTTTAATTGAGTTGAAAAAACAAACAAACAAACGTGTCCTGGACAAATTAGTCTTTTCTGTTGAACGGTGGGACAAAATACCTGTCAACAGGTGCAGAAGTCTGACTGAGAGGAACAGAAAACACCTGACTGGAGCAGAAACATTAAAGGGTTGTTCAACTAAATATTACTTTATGACTGATGTAATATGTAATAAATTCTTATTTTTTTGCTTTTAAAAAAAAAAAAAAAAAAAAAAATTCTATTGAACCAGAATTGGAAAATAATAACATAATTTTCATAAAATTTTTTATTTATTATTGCTTTTAGTCAATTTCAGCTTATTTTACAGGCAGCTGTTTTTTTCCCTTCTTTAATGAAAGGGTATGAATAAATATGAGCACATCTGTATTTATCTCGCCTCACAGATACCATGAACTTTACAGGGTCTGGGTCTTTCCGGTTCAGGAAAACATCTATACGCTGTAAATGCTTTACCAACGTCTTACTGGTTTTATGCTTCACTTAACTGGGGAAGAAAAAAAGAAAAGAATTTCTGAGAGTTCAGACCCATGCTCAGTCTAAATACCAGCAAGTTCTGTTGACCAGGCAAATAATCTGCTGGACTACGAGGAAAAACGGTTGTCAATAGGGATTGCAATCGGCTTGTAGCCAGAATGCTTTTTTCTTTTTTTTTTTAACCCTTTCATGCACAGTGGCCATATAGTAGACACCTATTTACAAGCTTTTTTTTCTTGCATATTCATGAATGAGTGTGGTATTTTTGTAAATAAACCACCTCAGTGGATTTTAATTTGTCATCCAATACATTTCCACTCACTGGAGGATAAATAAATATGTGATATATTAAAACATAATTATTATGATTATATATTATTTTTAAAAATATTTCAGAGAATGAATTCAAAAAAAGTATAATCGCATATATCTGTAGGGGTAAAATACTTCATTTAAAAAAGGTTGCATTGTTTTTGATTAATTCAAACATGAAAAAGGGTTAATGTTTCATACATTTTGGTGTTCTTTTTTTTTTTAATGTTTCTGAACCAGGTGTAAAGATTGCAAAGCTGTTTTCCACCTGGCCTGCAAGTCAGATGGAAGTTCCTGTCCTCGCTGCCAGCGAATGAAGAAGTACCTGGAGAGGGTTCTGCAGGACTGAGCGCTGCAGCCCACCTCTTCCAGGAACCTTCTGATGGAGAACAAGTCCAGCAAATTCCAGCTTTTTGCATGAAGTAACCTCAAGTGCAATTATGATCGGGATCGACCTGCTCTAACTGACCTAAAAATGAGGAAGGGGAGGTTGTAGGAGCATCAGTGCTGCAGTAGCTCCTTGCACTAATGTACAGGCAAAAACATAGTAATGAAATGCAGCCAAATGTTACTGACCAGTCATAATACCTCTGTGACTTCTGATCTCAGCCATGACAGCAAAACAAGAGCAGGGCAGAGACGCTAGCTGCTGACATGCCTTCTACTGAGCACATTTATCATTATTTTTTTTAAAATTAATTTTATTTCGGATACAACCGTTGTATTTACATGACGCGCTCCACATGTCTGGACATGATATTCAGCAGTGGAGTTTTAATATAAAACATAATGAAACGGTTCTTTAAATGATCTAATCAGCGGATTTTGATTGTGCCTTCTTTTTAATTTAAGCTTTACACTATTTGTCATGATGCATTACAGTGCCAAAATGCATCACATAGCTGTCTATTGAAATTCTGAATGAAAGTACACACATGCATTAGATGTTTAGATTGAGTTATAAATATAAAAACTTTGTTGAATGTCTTTTATTTGGAAGCTGACAAACCAGCTCTGAAATCTTTGGTTTGAGGGACTCCGCTGAACGTTGTTCTGATCTTTCAGATGAGGTGCAAAAGAAACTTATGCTGCTTGTGTGGCGAGACACTGATGTGCTTCAGAAATTTAGTAAAAGTAATAAATAATAACATATGAGGCAAAATCTTGACACAAATCAAGATTGTGCGATAAATGATTGGATTTCAGTAAATCTGAAGAAGATATTTTCTGCTTATTTGCACTCAGCTTTGACTGTTAGATGGATATTTCTCCCCTTGCACACAAAGTGATCCCTAAATGTTCTGGTATTTTATGTCTCCATATTATAATTTGAACAAGTTCGGTGAGGAGATTATTCACATTTTCTTTGAATGAAACTGCCAAGAACAAAAATCTGTAATGTTTACTTGAGTGCAGTTTAATATATGCACAACATATCATGCAAGAGGAACATTCGGAGTCCTGCAGTACAGTTATTCCTGGTTTGTATTTATTTCATGTCATTGACGACGTACAAATGGACCGTACTAAAATAAATATCAGCATGTTCAGTTTTCTTTTCTTTTTTTTTATCCTTGTTTAAAATGTATTCGCAGTCACAGAAATTTGCACATTTAGTTGTAAAGAAGCCCAGAGCTGCATGCAGTAATGCAGGGGTGTCCTAAGTTGGTCTTCGATGGCCGAGGGATTAAGATGAATGAAGCGAATCCATGCTTCTTCCCTGGCAGATATTCTCCCTTTCTGACTGACATGTTTGGTTAATGTGAACATTTAGTCTTTGTCACAGAAAACATGCACTGAAGGGGAGTTGAGATTCAGACCCAAGTACAAGCAAAATGCGAGAAAACATCCAAAACATTCACCTACTTGTAGATTTTTTTCTGCAGGACGTCATGACACATGTAAGTATAAGTGAAGTCACTGCACTAACATCCTGAAGTGGCTTAAATTCTGATGCTCAGGTTCAATAAATCAAGATTTTAATAAAGAAGCGTCGCAATCTGGAGATGCTTTACTTCACTATGAGTTGCCTGGTGCGCTTTATGGGTTTAAAACCGTCAAACCAAAGACTGAAAAACAACGAGAGCAGCTTTGTTAATTGACTTAATGACACGTTTTAACAGAAAGATGGCACTTTGGGGCTTGTGCAGCATTCTCTGAGTCTACAAGCTCCAACAACATTGTCTGGGTTTGACTTTCATTAATGTGCATGTTGTGATTTTTCCCTGTAAAAATGCTTTTTATACTTTGTCACAACCCCAGTGGGGTCTCGGGGGTTGCAACACACACAAAAAGAATGGCAACTAAAAGTTCCAACAAAAGGTGGGATTTTATTTACAAAAGATTCCAACCATAGAAACTAAAAGGTACAACTTAAAACATCCTGTGACAGGAGCAAAATCCACGATTTAAAAAAACTCCAAAAGCTAAACCAAAACCACAGACCAAACAGAACCCAGGCAAAGATGGCAAACAACAAAAGAAAAGCCAAAAAACCCCCAAACAATCTCTGCAAACCTGCTACTCTCTGGCTGTCAACACCAAGCCAGAGGTGGTGAACTGTGTCACCATCAGACACAGCTGACCGTCCTTAAATAGGCAGGTGTCGTCATCTGTGGCCAATGTGGGAGGAGCCTTCACCGATGCCCACCAATCCCGAGCCAAGGTGGTGCAGGTGGAGTCGAGGGATGGCAGCCTGTCAGCTGTGGACTCCGGAGTGTCTCCTTTTTCAGGAAGCCCTGCAGACCAGCTGACTCAGGACCATAACATACTTTTTCTTTGCAGTGGAGCAAATAACACATTTATTCCAAGTATTATAGAAGGGTTTTTAAGTGTTTCTGGGATTTTTAACATCACATTGAACTTCATATGAAGCAAACACTGGCGCTTCCTTTTGAAAAGGAGTTTTTGGCTTCAGTGGCCTTCAGCGAACAGCAGCTGGACAGGTAAAGGAGTCAAAGAGGGAGGACGACTTGCAGCAAAGAGCACCAGACTGGGACTCAAACCTGGACCAGCCGCTCTGGAGCTGTAGCCTCCACATGGGAGCTGAGCTCAACGCCGCCCCAACTGGCATTTCCTTTGTTGACTTTTCTGGTTATGTGTCAAACAAAGGCGATTTTTTTTTTTCTTTTTTGGTAATAATATGAGACTTTACTTAAAATTCACCCATCAGTTTTCAACATTTTATTTGGTCTTTGATGTCTTTTAACATCCACCATAGTCAAGGTTGGCTTTGCTTTAAAAGATTAATCAAGTTTAAACAACTTGTTTTTTTTTAGGTCCAGACACCTCTAAAGTGTTTCACCCACTAACCCGTCTAATTCTTCAACTCTGACGTCTTTATTACATGTACTTTTTAATCGCTGCATATGTAAAACAGGTATCAGACGGGGCTTTCAGCAAAGTTTCTACCATTAAGTGATGCAACAGGTCTCAGAGGAGGTACGATGAAACAATAATACATAGACTTTATTTTTCTGGTGTGTGGTTGTATAAAAAAAAAAAAAAAACTGAAATAGTTCAGACCAACTCTTCTATAGCATCTTTTCCAATCTTAATTACACACATAATTACATATAGAGGAATAAACTAGTATTTTTACTGGAACTTTGAGACTTGCTCCTGAAACAAATGTACTTTCCTCATAACTGGATTCTTTTAAAGGCAGGAGTTTGACTAAATTGCTTTATTGGTACTTTATAGGATAAAATCTGATTTTTTTTTCCCTCTGCTGACTTTCAGAACATTAGACCAAGCTAAGACAGACAAGGCAGCTATAAATGAAGCTATTGTTATTTGGATTACATGTTCAGATCCAGGATTATGCTCAGAGTCACAACTTTTTGCTGTAAAACACTTCTCCACAGGAAAACACAAGTTTATAGAAGCCTTTACAAATAAAGCTGCTGTTAAGTTTTTATTCTGATCTGAGAAGCTGTGACTAACATGTCCCCTTCAGGTGTAAGCTTCATGTGTCAGATGGAGTATTTTGGAGTCATTCATATGAGAGGAAGTCTGGTTTTCTAACTGGGACAAATGGGGAAGTGTTGCTCAGCCACAGGTGCAGCCAATCACCAGCCTGCTCAGGACCAAACAAATGGCGTCATTATTATTACTGCAACTGATGCCAGCTGCGTTTCTTTAGTCAAAATGTCTCTTTCACAGCCAGTTTAAGCCTTTTAAACAGCTTTTATAATGATGTAAGGTGCGGAATTAGGCGTAAATGTAAAGAAAAAGGCATTTTTAGAAGCGACTTTCTGTCAGAGATGTGAGCCTCCTCCTCCTCCTCTTCCTCCCCAGAGCTGCTTGGTTTACTGCTGAGGTGAAACTTGCTTGAAGGGATCTTGTTGATGGGAGGAGTAAGAAAAGAATCTGAGCCTGAAAAACACGTTTTGCAAACTTTCCACACCCACTCGGCTTTCCTGTCCTGCGCGGGGCGGGTTTGCGTGTTTTCCGCCAGACATTCCTGCAGCTGATCCGGATCCTCATCGGCTGGACTTTCTGCTTTCTCTGCGCGGAGAGACTCTGCCAGGCAGCCGGAGGATGGATGCAGCTCCGGGGAGCCGGCTGGAGAGGAGCAGCCACGCAGCCTTCATCCACCACGACGCGCTGTGTGTGTGGGGAGGATACCAGGTAAAAGCAACCTGTCCAGGTGGACTTACTGGGACAAACAAGCCAAGCAGTCCTGTGTTTACTGGGAGATATTTGGGAGGTTTAATCAAAATAACGTTTGTATCCTGAAAAATATTTGCGCATCTTCCACAACAATGCCATACAGTCTCAAAAATAGAGGTACAAGATAAGGACATTTCTGTACCTATAGGTACATTTTAAAGAAATGTTCTCTCAAAAGTACAATACTGGTCTTTAAGAGACCAGAAGCACACCTTCAGGGTACGAAAAAGGGTTCAAAGTGACATAAAGTACAAATTTGTACCATTTCGACCATAAGGGTACCTGCAGCATTGAAAAATGTAATGTTTATGGCTGTAATGTTACAAACTAGAGCAGAGTTGAGTGATGACAGTAGTACTACTTAACAGTCATTTACTACACCAGACAATGAAGGTCAGATGCTGCAAACTAAGTGTATGGCTGGTCAGTATTTAGAGTTTTTGAAGATTATTTCTAGATTAAAGATAAGATAATATTGCTAAGTGGAATGGACCAGGCCTGATGCTGGGGAAAACATAAAAAACATGACTTGATAAGGTGAGGTTGAACTTAATAAGGTACAAAAATAGACCAGAACTGAAGGGTATAGAAATGTCTCTCAAGAGTACACCCCCAGCGACAAGCATTTGTACCTTTTTAGGTACAAGCTGGTACCTCTATTTTTGAGTGTGTAAGTGTCTTTTTTTTTTTTTTTTTTTAAATTTTATTTATTTTTTAAAATGACTGTCATTAAAGGCATTTTTCAGTAAGTTGCAATCTTTAAACTGACAATACATAAATTAATCTAAATAAAACTCTCACCTTTTATCTGTAAACCTGAGTAATCTATCCATGTTTCAAAAAGAAAACCTCCAACTGGATCATGTTGCATTCAGGTGTTAAGTCCTAAATGCATTCACAATATAAAAGCTCATCAGTATAGGTGAAAACATGCCTCGTGTTTGCAGAAGATGATGGTACAAGAAGAATATCTGCCATGTTTTATCTTTTCCTCTCTAGGTTGTTGCCGGACAGGATGTCATGCTGCCCTGTGATGAGATATGGTTCTGCGATTTACACAGCGGGACGTGGTAAGATAAGTTTATCAGCTGGGATGAACTCTGGTGTCAGCAACTACTTCTTCAAAAATGTGACAAAACTATGCAGACTGTCCACAAAGGCATGAACAACAGAGAGAGAACTTGTTTTTAACACATGAGCCGTATATTGGATAGCAGTCTCTTGTGTGTAAAGCAGCTGTAGAAAGTGTGGTTTTTTTTGTTTTTTATTTATTTATTTTTTTTTAGCTATAATCAGACATCATCAGTCTACTTTTTACACATTTACCTTGCTCCGCTGACGTTTGTCCTTTGTGTTGCAGGGAGCGGAAGGAGATCACTGGAGATGTGCCTTCGGATTTATCAGGATTTTGTGGCTCTAATATTAACAGCACATTTTACGTCTTCGGAGGATGCGATTCGTCTGGATACTCAAACCAGGTGGGGTGTTGTAGACAAGCACATCATCACTTTCCTCCCTTAGAAATCAGTTTTATTTATTCAAAACATTTCCATCCATGAAACACAGGTTCTTCTGTGAAATGAGTGCAGCTGCTTAGAACATGTTTGGACTGAAGTTTCCAGTTAGATGAGAGAATGAAGCTGGAAAAGTGAATATTTACTTTATAGTGATCACTATGAGTAAAGTAAATCATTGATGCACCTTGTTAAAGAGAAAATTGTTGAGTGATGAGAAAAGTTCAGCCATTCTGGTGGCTTTGCTTGGTATCATGCTTTATTATGGTCCAACTGGAACATCTCAGCATCTACTTGCCTTTCATATAAATAAATCTACATGAATCATACAGTTAAATGTCAGTGATGTGCTCTGACTGTGCAAAAACTACTTTTGTTAACTAGTTTCTGATCCATGTTAAGCAGCATTTTAGCATCTGGAGGCTAAAAAGCTATAATCAAGCAGGTAATCATGGCATATATGCATCCTCCATCAGAACTGCTTGCTGGGTCTGAGTTTAGAGAACTGACACACACTTGCCTTTTTTTTTTGGTGCTTTTAATTATTTTAAACAAATTTTGGTGCAATTTGGTTTTCTTTTCATGCTTTCACATCCTCAACTGCTTTGAGGAATTGTGATCTCCTTTCAGACCCATTGCTTTGCACACGATGTCTCAGGAATGCATCTGGAGTCTGAACAGTTACCTGTACTCCAGGTTGGACTGTACTCTGTGTTTATGCAAAGGTCTCATTGACATTATAAAGTATTTTTGGACAATTTAACTCCACAACTTGAACCAGAATCACCCTAAAAAATGCTTCTCTAGACAAATTATCACCAATTTTCACATTAAGCAGAATTACTAATATTGATCTAATCTTTTATATTTGTAGTTTTAATCAAAACTTCTCCAAGTTTTCTGAAGGATAATTGTCTTTTTTTCCAGCATTGGCTTCTTTTTTAACTCATTTATGAGTTAAAACTCTATAATACCTGGCTATTTTAGGAGCATGTTTATGCAACATAACACTGGCCTGTAAGCCATGAAAGCATGGAACAGACTCCTTATTCAACGAGTGAGCCAGTATTGTTTGTTCACGTGACAGGCGGCATGCAAATTGTAAATGAACCACGTTTTCCTGGAAATGCATGAGAGATGGCACCCTGCAGTAAGCTTAATATCTCAGCCCAGATCAATGAAAACGTACAGAAATACGCAGAGTTGCAATCCATTGATTCATAATTTGCTATAAGATAAATAAATGACTTACAAGATGGAAAAAGTCAGGCAGTTATCCTCCAATCTAAACATGCACCACTGCTCTGGTTCTTTGTGTGTAACACGATCCTGCAGCAGAAGGAATGTGTGTCTTCCATCCTTTAGGGTTGGAATCTTCTAAACTTCTGCAAATAGTTTATTTTTAAAAAAAAAAAAAAAAAAAAAAAAGTGTGTGTGTAATATAATTGAATATATAAAAAAAAATAGGCAAGCCTATTTATGGAAAATTTTATTATATGTGTGTGTGTGTGTGTGTGTGTGTGTGTGTGTGTGTGTGTGTGTGTATGTATATGTGTGTGTGTGTGTGTGTATGTATATGTGTATGTATATGTGTGTGTATATATATATATATATATATATATATATATATATATATATATATATATATATATATATATATATATATATATATATATATATATATATATATCTATATATATATATATTACATACATATATGTATATATATATACATACATATATACATACATACATATATGTATATATATATATACATACATACATATATGTATATATATATATATACATACATACATATATGTATATATATATATATACACACACACATATATACATACATATATGTATATACACACACATATATACATACATATATGTATATATGTGTTTCTGTTCACCCAGAACCTGCTAGTACTTGTCCTTTTAGTAGGACAGATAAAAAATTGTGTTGTAGAGGCGTGTGGGACAAAAGCAACAAAACATCCTGCTGCTTTGCCTCTGCTCATCACTGTTGCAATTTGGGTTGAAATTATATTTTAAGTTTCAGTTTCCAAATGAAGTTTGTGTTGTAAGTTCTGATAAGGCATGTGTGTGCTTGTGCAGTTTTATCTCGCTCGTACCAGACTGTGGAAACGAGCGATTAACCAGCTTGATTGTCTGAGCTGATAGCTGTTTGAAATGTGCGATGTCCCTTCCAGAGATGGTTCAGAGCTGTAAACACACTTTTAATACAGTAAATTCCTGTGTTGGTGCTGAAAGGATGGGATTGTTTATAGACATAACTGTAGAAATGGATTAATTTTCCACGTCAGATATGTAAACATATGTTGTTAATCACTTATCACATGTAAGTTGCTTTGGATAACAGCGTCTTCTAAATGACTGTAGGATAGAATAAACACACTGCCGTTTTTATGTTTAATGTCAAATAAAAAGAGTAAAGTATATGACAGTCACTTTCAGTGTGAATTTGTATGTTTCTTGTAGATGTTTAAGGTTGATGTGTCTGAGCCATGCTGCTCCTGGAAGAGGGTGACCGACACCGAGGGAAAGACGCCGTCGCCGAGGAACAAACACTCCTGCTGGGTACACAGAGACAGGTCAGTGCCGTCTGTGGGAACGTCCGCTGCATCACGTACACAAGCTGCACATGGAGAATAGTCGGATCAGCTTATAAAAACTGCTGAACATGAGCGCTCCAGCTGCTCTTCACAAGCTGAAGTTCAGCTCCTTGTGCATCTTAATTACAACAGATTCTAAAACCTTGCATTCGTCCTGTTTGTCTCATTCTTGCAGACTGATCTACTTTGGTGGATATGGATGCAAAACCCTCGGGGACGTACAAAATGGGTCCTCCTCGAGCTTCGTTCTGGAAGAAATGTCCTGGGTAAATGCTAGACATGGAGGATTGTTTCAGTTTTCTGCCATCTGTTGCTGATGTACACATTTTGCCTCATAGACAACAATTGGAGACACTTTATTTCGGTGCTGGGGGTGGAACAATGAAGTTCATGTTTTTGACACGCACACCGTTACGTGGAGCATGCCGGAGACTCGGGTGAGTAAAGATGATGGTTTTGTGCTCATATATGATCTTTTATTTCTGTCACCCTGCTGTTTAGTTCTGTTTATGTTCTTAAGGAGTAGTTTTTAGGATTTGGCTCAACAACAGGGAAGGGTTTGCATTTTGTTTCCACACTGCAAGCTGGTTCAACCAGAGAGGGTCTGGACAACCAGCTGGTCTGCTGCCTTTTAGATTAGAAGCTGCATCTGAGCTGGAAGTCGGGGAAAGTCCAGTTTGATCCGAATGAAAATGCTTAAAATGTTTCAGCAGTGGTTTCAGTTTGAAGTAGATTTAAGGGCAGCTAGGCCTGGTGTTTTAACACAAGCGTGAAGTTTTAGTAAGTTGACTGGTTTTTCTTCCTGAACAAATGGATCTGGGTGGAAATGAATGTTTCGTCCAGTGAAAGAAAGTATAAAGACTGAAGTCATTGCAGTTTGTGTTCCAAATAACATGAAACATTTCGGTACATGATTTCCTGGTGTACTGGTCACACTGGGTGCACACAGATAATGATTTAGCAAATTTGGGGCCACATTTAGCACGTTTTCAGACCCCTCCACTGACTTTTATACAAACTAGTGACAAATAGTGACTTTTTCTGGTGGTGTTGGAGACTCTTGGTAAGTCCGCTCTCATGAGATGTGGGTACCACCACAGGCTCCTCCCCCTATCCAAAAATACTTATAAAAATCCAACCATCTGTTTAGTTTCTCCACCTTTTTTTAGATATTTATCAGCGTAGTTTTGGATACATGTTTTTGTGTGTGTGTGTGTTCCTTTTTTTTTTTTTTTTTTTTTAATGTCTGACCATTTATTTCAGTGAATTTAATTTCTTTTTTGCAGGGCCCAGCACCTGTTCCCAGAGACAGCCATGCCAGTGCTCTGCTGGGTAACAAAGGTTACATCACCGGTGGCGTGGTGAGTTCACTGCTCCTTTCTGAGCAGTTCTAAGTGGTGCGTACACCGTCATGCCCGAGATGCTTCAGTCGGTCCTGTCATTTGACTGTGCAGGGCTTCCTACACTGTGTTAAGTTTGGGTTAGGCCCTTTTCCTGTTTCAACATCCCTTTCCTGTTGTGCCATCATGCACGAGGTCGAATCCAGTGAAAAATGGTTTTCTTTAAAGTCATGGAAGACCTGGGCTGGCCTGCAGAGAGCCCTTATCTTTGCCTCCATCACCTCTGACATCTTTAAGATGAGCTGAAGCAAAAACTCATTCCCCAGCATCGGGAAGAGAGAGGGCTGGAGTGTGTTTATAGTGTCGCATTCTGTTCATGTTCAGCAGTTCTGTGGCTGACATGTTCAGGGATCCCTTCCCACACACACCCCTTATTTTCTACTGACTGGATGGATCCTTCATATTCTTGCGGTTCTGTAAAGACAGTCAAATTTAGACAAATTTCCTTTTGCAGGAAACGGCAGAGTTGGATATTTTCTGCTTGGACCTGGACACCTGGACATGGACTCAATTGTAAAACTAATTGCATCAAGTTTTTAAGATGTATAAATGTCCATAATCTCCAACATCTGCTTTCAGTGGTTTATCTATCCTTTTCTATTTTTCATCAGTGACATCTCCTCTTCTTGTGCACCTCTGGGGCGCTCAATGCACACCATGACGTCCATATCAGATCACACGTTCTTCATCTACGGCGGCTTCAGCACAGATGGAAACACTCTTAGTAAGTCAAAATAAAGAGGCTCCTTTTCCTGCAACAAATGTAAAGTCTAACTAATGTAGAAAAACTCTTTTTTTTTTTATTTTTTTATTTTTTTTTATTTCTGTAAGATGATGCCTGGCAGTTTAACACACAGAAGAGAGAGTGGGCCAAGATAACGCACCAACACAAAGACAAGCCAAGGTAACTGGTGTTTCTTTTGTTCTCATGCTTGTTTAATATCAGGACAGGTGTTTTGTCAGGTAGTTTTGTCCGAAACGTTTGTTGAATTGCCTTTTTTCCGTTGTAAAAACCTGATGAGATGACGTCTCATCATTGCGACCGTGTGCTTTCCATCAGAGTGTGTCACACGGCGTGCCTGGGAAACGACGGCGACGTTGTGGTCTTCGGGGGAAGCAGCAACCTCTGCATCCTTGTGGACTCGGTACGTACAGCGACCTGACAATAATCTTTCCATTAAACATGTTTGTTGTTGTTGTGCAGCAGCAGGCATGCGCAGGTGACTGCAGCTTTAGAGTTTATCCCTTTAAACGTACAACTAAACCTCATTACTACTCTGAGGTCATTAGAGTGAGCTAATTATAGCCCGCTGATTAAAACGGTTACATAATTCTTGCGCTTAAGTGGTTTAAGGACTCTGGGACGAGGCGCACCTGCACAACAGAGAAATTACTTCATACATCTGCTAAACAGAATGCTGTCAATCTGGTTTCTGATAATTTTTTTTTAAAGGATTTGATAAATCAGAGGAGTCGGACCTGGTGGTCCGGCGAGGTCGTCAGTAAATCTACATAAAAACTAAATTACATGGCGTTCCATCCAGCATGAGTTGAATTCTTTGTCCTGATCTTTAATTTTAATCTCAATAAATGGCAGAAAACAGGGAGATTTGTTGGTTTATCCCATCTAAAGTATAAAATTAGGATTAAAAGGGCCAAGCAGAGTGTGGTTCATGTTGACATAATTATATGTAAACAACCTTTTTATAAAGTAGACGATATTTAATCAATGCACATGTCTAATAATCATCATCCCCTTGTATTAGGTGGCTATTCTGAGGGCTCCATCCCAGCATCACTGCAAGGATGTTCTCATCTTCCAGACCCAGCCGTACTCTCTTTTCAGGTAAGACTCAACTATTCGCCTCAGAACAACTGAAATCGGCTGCAAACGCACACCGTGGCTTTGTGCCCGAGGAGTGCTGCTCCCTGTTGGCTCTGTGTGCTGGTCCATGCAGGGTTCAAGCTTATTGTATGTAGATCCAGATGAGCTGCCACACACTTGGATTAAAAGGGAGATTTATTCTGTCATTATGTTGAGAACCCTTAAAGAAAGATGAGCTGAGTTTTTTTAGACATGCTCAGCGTTTAGTGGGTCTGCAGTGTTGTCCTGAAAACCGGACAATCTAATCAGCAGGTGTCTGAAAAACTCAACAAACGACTTGATCCTGTAAAATTCTCCGTATGCAGAAAAGATCAACCTTGGTGATTTTAAACTGAATGTTCCTCGTCATGATAGTTGTAGACTGAACAGCAGCTATAAACCTCATGATGAACGTCACGTCAGACTTCATTATCCTATCGAAGAAGAAAAATGTTGCAATTCACTTTTTTTTAGTAGTTGAATAATAAACTCTTTACAATGTTTAATCATAATACCTTGATAATAACTAGTGCACCACTTCTTATTGGGAGCTGTACTTAAGAAACGGCTTCATGTGAAGTCTTAACAAGTATTTTTTTTAAAAATGCCTTTTTTATTTCTAAAGCACTTTAAAAACAACAGCTGACCAAAGTGCTGTACAGAAACAGCAAGTGAATAAAATCAGCATAAGAAAATAAAACAACAATAAAATGGTCAAATAAATACATTAGAAAAAAAGAACGGTGAAAAATATATACAACATGGATGACAACTGAGTCTTGCTCAAATGCCAAAGAATAAAAATGTGTTTTTAAACGACTTTTAAAAGCAGCGAGGGATTTATCCTGCCTAACCTGCAGAGGGAGGCTGGTCCAGGTTTTTGGAGCTGAAACTGAAAAGGCTCCTCTGGACAGTTAAAAAACATCTGGTCTGCTGATCTAAGAGCACGCTGTGGTGTGTCAGGATGCAGCCAGATAAGGAGGGGCGAGGCCGTCAAGACACTTAAAAACAAGAGAATCTTAAAATTGATACAAAACTAAACAGGAAGCCGGTGAAGGGACGCTAAAACCGGAGATATGTGCTCACGTTTTCTTTACCAGTTAAAAATCTTCTGTACCAGCTGTAGGCGAGACGGCGCGTTTAGTCTGATTCCAGTAAAAATGAAGGTACAGTAATCAATGCATTAAAGGTAGAGTATGTAAGATTTGCAAAATAAATTAACTAAAAAAATAACTACAATCATTAGTTGTTTTTTTTTTTTTTTAAAACATGTAGGTTCCAGTCTGTCCATATTTGATGCGTTATTAAATTACAAGTTTAATTAATGACAAAGACCCTTCTTAAATGTTTGCCTGCCAGTAAAAAAAAAAAAAAAAAAAGTGCTTTTTGTCATTAATTAAACTTGTAATTTAATAACGCATCAAATATGAACAGACTGGAACCTACATGTTTAAAAAAAAAAAAAACAAACTAATTATGATTGTAGTTATTTTATTAATTTATTTTGTAAATATTGAAAATCTTACATACTCCACCTTTAAAGGATCACAGTCTCCAGATGGTGTCGCGATGAAAAGTGATGAAAGCTTAAGTCTGGAGAGTCGCCTCGACTGAAAAAAGCAGGACTTAACTACAATATTTATGTTAAAGTCCAGCTTTAAACAGGGGTCCATTTTCACACCTAGATTTGTAACGCTAGCCTCCTCATATGATGCCAGATAAAATATCTGTATGCGTGCTTGCAGAATGTACTTAATGCTAAACTGTCAGCCATGGTTCATACACTTCTCAGTAAATGATTTTTCTACGGCATTTTAAGTCTTGTTTCTTACCAACACATCATCAAATAACATGCATGTCAATGTTGCTCAGTTAGTGTTGTGGTTCCTTTTATGAAGTGGGTATACTCAATTTTTCATCCTTGTTTTAAAAAAAAACAACAACAAAAACATAAAAAAGTAGCCCAGAAAAGACTGTTTCTGAAAAAGTGACATGTAAGACTAGTTTATATAGTTTAACTCAAAAATCCATCCGTATGTTTGGTTATTGTCACACACTTTCTGCTCTTCGGTTTCAGGGAGGAAGAGTTATGAAGTGACTGAACCGGTACTGGTACACAGACATGTATACATGTATCTTTACTATGTCTATGTTCAGGCTGAAGGTAACCCAGTTGATGGTTAACTGCACCAGTATAGCATACTGGTAACCTTACCAGAGCTGCTGGGAGACGTAGGAACATGTTAGTAACTGTAAAAGCAGCATCACAGGAGGGTTAGAAGTGGGTTTACTCTGTTTACCTACATATACCATGTACTGCACCACTGTGCTCAGTGCCGGTATTCCTGTGTTTTTCAATGTTTTCCTCCTCCAACACACGTGAATCATGTTAACGGAATTCAGTGTGGAAACATCCCAAATTTCCACGTTGTGAAATCTTTATTTGTGCTGCTGTCTAAGTTTTCAGGACATCAGAGGTCAGATTGCACTAAATTAGTGTAGATTGTGCCTGTTGTTGTTTTTGTGCTTTAAATTTTGTTTGTGCTGCTTCTGTTCTGGGAAGTTTCCAGGTCAAAAGGTCACCATTCAAACCTAAAAGTGTCAAATAAGTTTAATTTGAGCTGACTGTTTTTTTTTTTTGTTTTTTTTTTGTGTTGCCAAAATGTTATTTCTGCTGTTATGCTTTGAAAGAGAAGTTTTTGTTGACCTTTGCCCTCAAAACGTTTAATATCTTAGACGCTGCGGCACAAATGAAACTTTTTAGTGTCAAACATTTGACACTATTTTTGCCAGAGTTGGAGGACAGGAGGCCAACTTTTTCAGAGTATAATGCGATGTGTAGCCAGAGGGTGAAACATGGCAGAGACGGATGACTTTTTAAAAAAAAAAAATCTCTTAAAATAAACGATGCGTTTAATCGACAAATAAAAAGCCATCCTCAGATTTATTTCCCCCGGGCAAGATGTCTTCATTTTAATCCCAGTTATCATGTCTACAGGAGTTAATGATCTCAGACTTCAGCCGCCTTGTCTAAAATGATCTGATCAGCAGCTTTTTCATTTACGTTTCTTTATTTTACCTATGCCTTGTTTTTCCTGACAGCCCAACTTAAAAGCTCTTCTAGAGGCTGAAATGCAAACGCATGTGCTCGATTAGTTCACTGTTTTAAGACACACATGGGTCCATAGTTTGAAAATAGTTTTACTTTAGCTCAGTATCTTTTTATCTTTTAAAAATGTAGCACGTGAAATTTCACAATGGGGACTAAATGAAATGTTTTAAACGTGTAGCAACTACATATCACCGTTTTAAAGCCAAAACACACAGAGAACAAGCGCATGACCAGTTTCTGTCACAAATACAAATATTACCAGGAAACCTGGCAGGTTTATGCAAACGACGGCACATTGAGTAGAGGACTGTTCTAGATGAGCAGGTTTCATTAGACTGAAGACGTGTCGGTCATCATGGGGGGGAAACTGTTTATAAGCAGAAGTTGCATCTTCAGTCAGCATGTCTGCCCCCCCCCCCCCCTTTTTTTTTTTTTTTCCCTCTCCAGACTATGTGAAGATTTTATTGGAGGAAACCCGGAGCTGTTCAGGCAGCAGCTCAACTGGCTGCCATCGAAGCTACAGAACCAAGTCGACAAGCGGACGGCCTTCTTTGCAGCCAAAAGGCCGCTTCTTACAACATGAAGGACTGTTGTTATGGCAACAAGATTCTGAGCCAATCATTCAGTTTGGGTTCCTGAATATTTTCTTTGAATTATTAAAAAAAAAAAAAAAAAAAGGTGCTAATGTTTTATGATAATTTGTAAATAAAGTCTTTTTGTCATTTTAAACTGTTAACATTGTTTTACTCTATGTACTGATGTTTGTGCATTTTTGTTGAATAAAGCTGCTAACAATGTTTTAAATTTATTTCTTCAATTAAAAAGACAGCAGGAATGTAGAAAGTACAAGACAAAAATATTCCACATAGAAAACTATGATTTTTGACACCTAAATTTAGCTTTTTTTTTTTTTTTTTCTTTTGTATTTTCCCTCCTTATCAAACCCCTCATCGGTTTAATGGGGCTTATTTAAAAATAGTGGAATTGATTCACATCCGACATAAGTGGGAAAAATCAGGGAAGACTTTTTTCTTTAATGTGCATTTTTAATTTGCAAAAAGTGATGTAGAAGCTTGGTTTCTGTTGAATGCAGCTCCACATGACTGGAGGAAGACCTCCTAATGTCTATTTGGCAGGTTTGTTTTGATCGTCTCAGACAGGTCGGACGTAGTTTGCAGGGAGCATCCCCCGCTGTCCTGTACGCTGGTTGCATCCGAACACCCATCCCTCATCTATGGGCTCCACTTCTAAGACCAGATCGCCCTCCTGCAGAGAAACTTCATCTGCTTCTGCTGCTGTGTAGCTGTACAAGGCCTGGTAGCACTTCTGTAGGAGTGGAAACAAATGTCAGGTGTGTTGACACAAAATGCAACACAGAGCATGCAAAGGGTGTAACTGGTTTGTTGCCTCCACCAAGGACAGTAGCTGCTGTGTTTTAGCTGGCTTTTATGTTAGAAATTTCATGCTTAAGTACTAGATTTTTTTTTTTTTTTTACATTTCCCTGAGACTTCAGTTTTATAACCTGGAACTGAAATCACAATATTGGTGGTGATGAGTCACTTAGTGGAGATCTGCTCTTTCAGAGTGCTTCTCTAGTTTGCGCTGAATTTCCCTGATGGCAGAGCAGACATGTAAATGAATTTAGGCAGCAAATACGCCTGTACCTTGCAGGATTTAGATTAGATTCAACTTTGCATTGTACTCGTACATGTGTAATGACAATGAAACGCAGTTGGCATCTAACCAGAGTGCAATAAGCAACAAGTTCAAAGTATATATGTATGTACAAGTATTTTACAGCTGTGACATGGAGGGATTGTCACAGTATACTGATTTGAGTGCTATGAGCATTAAATACAGATGGGTATAGACTTTAAATATACATCCAGTGATTAAACAAATGATTTGGCTTCATTTGTCTGTCTGCATGCAATGCTTTTGTTGAAGAAAATATCTAAGACAGTTTTGCATGTTTTTTACTGAGAGGTTTTTGGTTTTTTGCTCAGACTTCTCATCAGACATGGTAACTTGCACATGTTGTAATAGCCTTACCCCTCCACCGGGGGGCGCTATAGCAGCAGGGCGCATCTGTCCAGCAGGCTGGCTGCATCTTTCAGAGTTTGGCGGTTCTTCTTCTTCAACATGCACACAAAACACACATGAAATAAACTTGCATGTTTTTAATCTGTTCATTATGAAAAGCTGGTGCTTAGAGTCGTACCTCTGTTTTCAGGTGGAGGAGCATCACTTCGAATCTTGCTCTTCTCAAATTCTTCATGGTACTTGATCTACAAGCAAGGTTTAGATCAACAAATGGGACATTTATTCTCACATTAAATGATTAAATCATAACAATCGTGAGGAAAATGGAGGAAATTATACTGGATGGAAATTGTTTACATGTTTACTTTTATTTCCATTTAAATTACATGGATTCAGGCCCGTGTACGTGTCTGAAAACGTGTATGTTGATCTTCAGAATATCTTAATGTTAATTCTCATAAATATTAGCCTACATGAAAGGAAAAGCGTACACATCTTTTATGCATTTCACCCTAGAATATTTTCTACCAGGGGACACAAAGAATGAAGAAAGCCTCATAAAAAATAAATGAGTGGGGATTCTCCAGTTAATAAAACGTGGATAGAAAGGAAACATGAGAGGCAGCCCCCTCTGTGTAATCCACAAACTTCATGGGAGTAAACAAAAAGGACTACGTGGGAAATGAAGCCAGTGGGGGGGAGAAAGAGACAGTTGCTGAATAACCAATGAATAAAAGGGAGAACCAATGGAAAAATAAGATTTCTGCCCTTTTGACATGCAGCTTATCACCCATCATTCCTTCCTGCAACTATTGCTCTCAGGAGAGTTTCTGTGTGTGTGTGTGTGTGTGTGTGTGTGTGTGTGTGTGTTTGGACACTACTCTGGTTGTGTCCACAGCTGAAACATTTTGACCATACATGGCAGCTGCTCGCATGGTGGACGAGGAGAAATGTCAGAAATTCGCCTCTCGCTCTCCAGGATCGCACTCTGACATCCTTTTCCGCTCAAGTCTGTTTTGTGTTTTTAAAACCTTCTGTATATCAGCCATCTTCCCCTCAACTGGTTCCTGTTATATCACCATGTTTTCCTGTCAACTATGGACGCTCGTGTGACGAAAGCAGACTTGTTGCTCGGACCACGGCCGACATCTGCTCATGGTTTTGTTCAGAAGAAGAAAAGTTCTGTTGATGGAAGCATATGACGGCGACGTCTGCTCTGCGCTTACGTTACTGATCTGGTCTTGTGTCTTCTTCAGTCTCTGCATCTCTGGAGTGTCGGCGACCACGCTGAAACCTTTCCCCTTGTTCTTTTCAAACTCCTCCTTGTAAAGAGCCTGCAGACACAACATATTCCCCAATATGAACCAAAACCACCGTTTGTTTAAAGGGAGGAAAAGTAACCTGGTATTACTTCGACCAAAAAAAAAAAAAGGTTTTATGAGATTTCTTGTGGCATTTACGGACACGTTGTCATAAATGGTAAACCAAGTCTAGCACTCAGTGCTTTAAACTCACCCAGTCGCACACACATTTAAACCCCATCGCAGGCAATGCAAGTTGCTTCAAATTTAATTTGGTTTGAGATTTATAAAAAGTATTTTCAAACCATATATTTAAACTAAAAACACAGTAATTAAAGATTAGAAACAAAGTGATGCTGCATCAAATGCCAATTTTAGTGACAATTATTTCAACCCTAAAAAAAGGAAATTTTATTTGGGATCCTCGACATTAAAGGTAAGATTTTCATTCATTTTCTAAACTGCTTAATCCATTTAAGGTCGCGTGGAAGCTGGAGCCTATCCCGGCTGTCTATGGGCGAAGGTAGCGTACACCCTGGACAGCTCGCCAGTCCATCGCAGGTAAGATTTTCAATATTTTCAAAATAAATTAACTAATAAAACAACTATAATCATAATTAGTTTTTTTTAAACATGTAAGTTCCAGTCTGTCCATATTTGATGTGTTATTAAATTACAAGTTTAATTAATGACAAATGACAAATTGCACTTTTTAAAAAATTTTTTTTTTTATGGGTTGGCAAACATTTAAGAAGGGTCTTTGTCATTAATTAAACTTGTAATTTAATAACACATCAAATATGGACAGACTGGAACCTACATGTTTAAAAAAAACTAATTATGATTGTAGTTGTTTTTTTAGTTAATTTGTTTTGAAAATATTGAAAATCTTACATACTCCACCTTTAAACTATGTGCACTTATTTGCAATATTTATCAGAGAACCAAAGTCTGCATTTAGCAAACCAGCTTCACAACAGCTGATCTGCTTTGGTCCAGAGTGCAAAAAGTCACAGTTCTCCAAAACCACAATTCTGGTTTCTTTCTCTGTTCCTGAGACGTCACATTGTTTAAACATGGAACGTCCTGTCAGTCACATGATGATGATACAACGCATCCTTCTCTGTCTGTTAACAGATGTTCAACAAACGGCGACATTTGTTGCTGATTTGGCCACAAGTTTTCTAAAGATGAAGCAAGAGCAAAGTGTTCAGTCTGCTGACTTTCATGCCAGAGTTCAACACTTCCCGCACCATGTTTTCAGGCTCGTCAGGTTCCTACATCCCTCTCTCCTGCAGACGGTTGATTAGAAGTTAAATAGAAATGAACGTAGCATGTTTTATTAGGGGAATGTGTTGACATGTCACAGTTCAGCAGTGTGGAGTAAAGAGTACTGGGGGGAAAACTAACATTGTGTGACAGATGACTTAAAACAACACCCAGCTCCGGTGCTCGACGCTCCCAATCCTGCAGGTTTTCTGTGTATCCTCAAAGATGAATGTGAAGCCGGAGTGTTGGAAAAGGGAAAACCTGCTTTAAGTTCTGCTGCACTCCTACCATTTTGTTAACCTGCAGCCATCTCACCGTGTGTGAATGTTACAGGTGGGGTTTTAGTTTGGATTTATTATTTTGCATTGCTGCTTCATTTTTTGTTCTGTCGTGTGCAGACATGATAACCACACAGGCTTGTGTGTCAGGTACCCTTAAAGTTGATGAAAACATGTTGAGTACAGTTTCCTCCCACATTGCAGGACCTGCAAAGAGACCGTTGCACAGACGTGCATTATGATGATGATGCTTTAATGATATATTGTGTAGCTTTAGTGGAGTGTGACAATGGACAAATAAAGTTTTCTGGTGAGACTGAACTTAATTTGCAAGAAAAAAATGAGAGAATCTGATCAGAGTTCATAGTTGATGGCTGCCATTAAAGATGCATTACGTATCTTTCTGACCTTAAAATTCCTTTCTGGACTTGTTTGACGGTAAAAGTTTATCATGTGCACGAAAAAATGTTGCCATGCCATTTATTGCCTCAAATGATTGCGATAGATGATAATATCGTGCTTACTGATGTCATTTTGAGCCTATTTTCAACTTAAATAACTCCATATTAATGCAACTGCACCATTTCAAAGATCAACATACTTTAATTTCTAAAGAACATTTAACTTGATGTGCAGACTAGTTTATGCTGATCCAGTCCCCAGTCTGCTGAAACAGATCAGAATTTCTCCTGCGGTTTTGGCAACGTGGTTATCTGGAACATCTGGTCTCTCAGCACCATTAATACAGTTACATAGTCTATGGTAAGCTCACATACGGGGACGTGTTTGGACTGGACTAGAGGTGAAATGGTGAAAGTGAATGTCTTTGATCGCCTTCAGTAAGTCATGCGATTGTAAAGTTGTGGAATTGCTGTTTGTAACATTTATATTCATCCAGACAGTTTCTTTTTCCCCCCAGCAGGGATAAAACTGTAGTTTGTGTGTTTTAAGTGCAGATGGAAGCTTGTTGTTTTGCTGTGTTTTAGTTAATATTGTCTTAAATGCAGTTCTCGGAGTAAGCGAGAGAAAATAAAGACAAATGAAAATTATTGCGTCTGACAAACTTATTGCGAACATTTTTTTTCTTATGGTGCGATTAATTCCCTTATAGCTTATTGCGACAGGCCTGCATGTGCATTTCTGAAGCCGCTGCTGCCCTGCAGCATTTTGAGGCTGAGAAACCCCACGATGCAACTTGCAGAGTTTTATTTAATGTTGGTCAGCAGTGATAAATCAAGCAGAACCTTAAAGTGGAACTATTCTGTGCATTTCAGGCTAATTTATTTTTATGTCTGAGACCAGAAGGGCTGGGATTGATGGAGTTATTGTCACAAATGGCTTTATTTACTTCAGACCGACCCTCTCCGTAGGCTGTCAGATCAGCCTGCAGGCAAAACGAGTGGATTGAGACTCTTCCGCATTAAGCCCCGCCTCCCGCCACTGCACTACATCGGGAGCGCGCACCGCACCTGCTTTCACCGTCATTGTAACATCTCATAAACAGAAGGATTAGGCTCATATGAACTCAATAAAATAACAGAATACAATGTCAACACATAGCATCCAGCCCTACATGTTGGAACCTGAATCAGAGCCTGAAAACGAAGTGGAAAACAGCAACCCACAGCAACGAATGCAGCAGGATGTCTCTCTTTGGTAAACTCACCAGCCAT
This sequence comes from Telmatherina bonti, assembly GCF_933228915.1. Classification (NCBI taxonomy): domain Eukaryota; kingdom Metazoa; phylum Chordata; class Actinopteri; order Atheriniformes; family Telmatherinidae; genus Telmatherina; species Telmatherina bonti. Next base: position 6,095,315 of record NC_136630.1, read on the forward strand.
CGTTGGAAATAACTTTATCCCACGTTTTCCACCCGCCTGATGTATTTGTACATGTCCTTGTTAACCAGTAGAAGGTAACCAATCACCGAACCTGATCCCCCGGGACGTCACAAGGATTTCCACGTAGAAAAAAAACTCTCTAAAACGACGCGTTTTTCGTCGCCATGGAAACTGAACAGAGAGCGTGCTGGAACTGAAACTCAAACTCAAACATGTGTTTAGGTGATAAAAAACACATGTCTGATGAGGATTCAACACTGTAATGCTGTAGAAAGCTCAGAAAACTCCAAATACCAGAATAGCACCCCTTTAAACTTTAACGTCACGTATAAAGAGACAGTATTTCCTCAAGCTCCCGCTGCCATGAGGATGTCATGCAGTCAAAGCTTAGAAACGGGTCAAGGTTAAGTCTGAAACTTCCATTCCATTCTAAATGCAGAGAGAAGCTTGAATTGTTACTAAACTGCAACGGACCAGTGTGAGGCTGAGCAGTCTGAAATAAACCAGATGAACATCAACGTTCTGGTTGTCGTCCTCGTGGACATCCTGCCTGCATTCAGGAAACTGCCGTTCAAATTATTCTGTCTTCACTTCAGGTTAATCCGTCTAAAAGAGCATTTTATAGGCAAGGCAAGTTTGTTTGTAAAGCACCTTTCATGTACAAGACAATTCAAAGTGCCTCACATGAAACATTAAAAGCATGACAGGAAAAGAAAATACAAACAAAATCAGAATAAAATCATAAATTAAAATAAAATGTTAAATGTGTTAAAATAATGTGTTAAAATGTCCACATCTACATGACAAGGTTGGCTCTTTCATACTTGGTGTGAATTACAAATTCATGTTTTCACTTAAGAAGCAACTCGCCACAGTTCCTCGTATGTTTGGGTCTTTGGGAAGCATATATTGGCTGCATTAAACAAAGCCAGAATGTTTATTTGAAAGTGAATCTGAGCCTTCACACACACACACACACACACCAGTGAGTCACGTTCCTGCTATGAGGAGCATGCTGCTCCAGTGAGCGAGCCGAGACTTTTATGGTTCTAAACAAAACGTGTTGGCTGGATGGGACGAGAGGAGAGTTTGAGAGAAGAGGAAATGGTTTTTGGTGTAAATTCAATCATCACCTTGTAATGGTCACATGACATGATGACGCGGTCATGTTGCAGGGTTGTTTAGATTCATTTTAACCAAAAATGGAGCCCCGCATGGGCTTCACTGTTTGTGTTGTTCCAGCTGGTGTGAAGAGTTTGATCTGATTATATCTTTGCCTGTGACCACACTTATGTTATTACTGGGTGGGCAGATTTATCCAAACCTAACGTGTAATTTTGCAGGTTGACGCATTAATTTTCTGAGAAAAAAAGACTACAGTGATGGATTGCAGAGATAAACAGAGGCACGAAGAAGCAGTGCATGTGGAATATATACATAAATATGTCAGACGTGGTCGTCTCAAAAGCAAGAACGCATGAAACCAAAGCCAAATATGGATATTTGCAGTACCAATCCAGAACCACCTTGCTTACGTAAACTAATAAGACAAAAGTAAATATTTGAATCAATTTACACAAATATTCAGACCCTTTGCTTTGACCTTTTCCCTGTTGTTCAGATGCTTTTATGACTTAACTGGAGTCCATTTGTACTTAATAGAATTCAGTGGACAGAATTGGAAACACAAATAGCCACGGATGTCAGAGTGAAAAACATGCCTCAGTGTTTTAAAGAACTGCGTTCAGACACAGATATGAGGAGGATGTTATATTTTTGCAGCTTTTAAACGGCTAAATGTATAGCTGCTGCTTCGTTTGGACAGGTTGCCAATAAGCCAACAGTCTCTGTAAATGCTGCGTTCTGCTGTACAGATGACAACCATCGCTGTTGTGTGCAACCAGACAGAAGCCATTCCACGTTAAAAAGCACACAGAGACCTGTGGGGGGGTTTGTGAAAGGAACTTGATTGGGAGGAAATCTCCTTTGATAGAACAAAGACTGAACTATTAAGCCATAATCTCCAAAAGCATGCGGTTAGATGAATAAATATCATCATCATCCCTGCTGTCAAGCATGGGGATGTATAAACACCTAAATATATAAGTAATGTATAAATATGCAAAACAAGTCCAATAAGTTGAATTATACATTAAATAAAATTGAAAAGTAATGGATATAACCATTAAATATCTCTTAAATGTTTGAATGTAATTTAAAAATAAATTGATCATTATATATCTTTAAAAGATTATACATTTGTATAAATTGTGTATATATATATATATATATATATATATATATATATATATATATGCATGTGTATATATATATATATATATATGCATGTGTATATATATATATATATATATATATATAACTATATTTTTGTCTATAAAACATATACAATTAAAATATTAAATGAAAATAAATGACATTATTTTTAAAATGATAGTAATGTGTAACCATGTCAAAATTTGAACTTATTTTTCTCCAGAAACATCAGGATGTTCATCTTGTTTTCTGAAAGAATAAATCTTATTTTGTTGGTTAAAATGTGGCATGAAGCTCTGATCACACTGTGAAGGCCTTAAATCTGTATGGAAGGGAAAAACCCACTTCATCAGATCTGGTGTTTGGTCTGAAATGATTCGTTGTAGAAACACAACCATGGCATAAACAGACGCTTCTTTTATTGGGAGACTGAATACCTGATGAACACGGGGAGGAAAATTGATGAAATTTTTATTATTTTTTTAATTTAATATTCCTTCCAGCTTTTTCCAGTCATACAAATCAATATATTTTGGTTTTGTTTTCGTGTTCTTGAGCTTTTGTTAGGATTAAACATTCGCAAAGCCCGTCTGGCTAAAACAACATTAGAAAATTCCAGTTTTTTCAACTAGTTGCTTTAAAGTAGATTTCTGGAAGATTTGGGATGATGCCATGCGTATAATCGGGTCGACATCTTTGCAGAAGTCATCTTAAGTCTTCCAAAAATGCAGCCTTACAAGGATATATGTAACTCTTCTCTGCTTTTTGGAGGAGAGAAAAAAAACCAAAGCTAAATGTTGAGTGAAAGGAAAAACCTTAAAGATAAACAGCCAAACAATCTGTATAATTTTGCGTGACTTGGTGGATTTATCCTTTTGAACAGGTTAGTTTGCTGGCAGGAACAGTGTGATTGGATTAGAGCTTAAGAACGCTGAATACAGAGCAGAGAGGGGTGGAGCAGAGCAGCTCTGTGTGTTCAGAGAGATGATGCTCTTCTTCTTTCAGTGTTAAAAATGTTTTCAAAGCTGGTGTCGCATAAGATAAAAAATCCCCCGTTTAGACCATGAACCTCTGATTTGTTCATGTTGTGAATCATCTCAACTTCGAGCGTTCGCCATCTTTAATCGATAGGAATCCACTTGTGATGAGCTCAGGACCAAGCGGTACATCCTCATCACCTGCTCTGGGGAGCAGAGAGGTGAATGAAAGAGACTAATACAACGTGGCACATTCACCGAGCCCTGATGAGAAAATGAGATCAGGAAACGAGTCTCTGTCAGCGAGAATAAAACCGGACTAAGCAGGAGATAACGGCAGAACTGAGTCCTGATCTCACCTGGCTGTTGAGCATGCTCTGTTGTTTGAGGCGTAGGTTCTCTGGGGTGTCGGTGACGATGGTGAAGGAGGTTTTGGGGTAATGCCTGAAAGTAGAAAAGAGGGAATCCCATTTATTAACAATTGTGTCCTTTTCTTGTTTAGCATTTTCTTGCAACCAGATTTGGATCTTCTGCAGTCTTCTACCACAGTCAGAAATCGTTATTTGCTGCATAAATACTCGGCGCGGGAAAATCGAATTGAAAAATCCTGATTTTTTTGCTTTCACAATTTTAAAATAGTTTTTTTGTAAAAAAAAATTCTTTTTTTTCTCCAAATAAATAAAAATAACACATTTTTTTGGTCATTTTTATTGTTTTTATTTTATTTACTTGTCTTATTGGGCGTTATAGCAGCAAAATGATGGTCTGGCGACTGTGTTGTTTTTCCTCATCGAAATAAAAAAAAAAGATGAGGGAAAAAAAAGTTAGACATTTTTTTTTTTGTTTTTAATCCACAAAAATCAGCAATATTGAAGAATTGTGAGAATCGCAATTGAAATAGAATTGGCACCCAAAAAATTGGAATTGAATCAAGACAAAAGCATATCGTCACAGCCCTGATAAATACATAGATTTATCGCTCAAACATGAACTTGTTGTGCTATTCTCACCGTAAAGCTTCCAGCAGCAACAGCACATCTTGAATCCATGTGTTTTTAAATTCAATCTTGCAATTAATGACAAAAATATGCCTATTTAAAAAGTTAAGTTAAACAATTATGTCTTTGAGTTTCAGATAACAGCTTTTTTTTTTTTTACTTGAACTGCCATAATATTCCATAAATAAATTATTTTTTTAATGTTTCACTTCAAGGTTTTCCAACTCTGAGCCCAACCTGATGAGACATTTAACACTTCAACATATCAACTCTATAAGCTACAAACGCTACATTCACAAACCTGATGAATGTTCACTCTTAGTGTTTACTGCTGGAAAATGAACAATTAGAAACACAGCAGTGAACATCATCTGAGCTGTGCTTTCATGTTGAGGCAGGTGCATAATGCTGGAGGTTCTGATGAAGACATCTAATTTAAATAATTAAAACCTTATTCAGGACAACCTTGTTAAAATATGTCAACATTAAATTTGATAACACAGATGCAGAAACATTGAGGTATAAACAAGTGTTTAAATGTTGAGGTTACATTCAGAGATGGCAGGACTCACATGACCTCTGTCTGTTCACGCTTCCTGTTTTACTACTTCCACTCCTGCTTTAACGTCTCATTTCCATGCTGTAGTGATCAAGCTTGTGTGTTTTAACAATGACTCTGACTCTCAATGATTTTAGAATAACTCCAAATAGGTTAAGAAGTAACCGGATGTCATCCTGCTGTTTAAAGTCATGTTTTCCGTCAGAGTGATGTGTGGTGTAAACACTCACATACTGCAGTAAGGTTTCTTCTCAAAGCCTTTGTAGTTTGTCATGCTCAGGGCCATCTTGCAAACCTCGCAGCTGAAGCAACCTTTGTGCCAATACTGCAGGAAAAAACGACTGATATAAACACCACAGATGTTCTGCTGATTTGGTTTTTTTTTTACATCTCTGAACTGATTGAGTGTCCAAAATAAAGTGTGCTTAAACCTGAACACCATGTATGGATGTCGTCCTGCCTCAGCAGTAGCTCTTGCATAATCTTTTCTTAAAAAAACATGTCTGTTCGGCACATCAGCTTCACAGAATGTCTGTGCTGTTTGGAAATGGGAGTATTTACAACAAGACAGTGCAAAAGTCAAAATCCCTTACTATCTTTTAACGTGGCCTTGAGCATTACTCGTTCAGGCTTTCTAAATATCTTTCAAATGTATCTTTTGGACATCAGCTGCCTTTTCCTGAAGCCATTGAATAATAATTAAAGAATCTGTCAAAAAGAGAACGAAGCACCTAAATAACAGGTGATTATGACAGATTTTATGTGGTATCTTCAGGGACTTTGTTACGAGCAGCGTCACACAAAGACACACAACTTGTCCTCGTTTATTTAGGTGCATTTCTAAAAACTGCCAAAGTTATCACAGTCTAGATAGTTTTACATCAAATGGTGAAAAGATGGTAGAAATCTAAAAGGGTTCAGACTGTGTTGAAGAATAGAAGTGCTCACACCAAATGTTGACTTTTATGCTTGTTAGAATTATTAAAACTACTATATGCCCATACTGTATTTCTTATGTTTGCACGTTTCAACAAACTCCTGCACTTTTTGCACAGTACTTACATAGAAATGTGTGTGTATTATCTGAATAAGGATCTGCAACTGATCATGGAATAATCTTGTGCCCTATTAAATGGTGTTATGAATTTCTTAGAAAACGCCAGAAATGTAATAAAACAAAACAAACCAACAAGCAAAAAGCTATAGTAGTTGCTTTGCCAAAAATGTGTCCTCATACTGAATGAAATGATGCTTTTTCATTATCTGATTAACATTGTCAGTTTGCATCTAAACAAGAAGCCACTGACTCTTGCATAACTCCTGGAATCCCCCCTCTATTTTTTTCCTACAAGTTTTGTAGCCAAAGTTTATGGTTTTTCTTCTCATTATCTCATCATTCCGAGTGTGTTTGTGTGTAAATGTCCTGGTTTGAGTACAAAATACAGTCATCACAATTTATATGTATGCATGGCAAAAAAGATTAAATCACATTAGATATTTAAAAAAAAGATTAAATAATGTTTTGTTCAAACTTGGCTAATATTGTTAGATATGCATCACCTTACCTTATCAAGGCAGTTTATCTTCTCTGTTGGGTAAACTGGTTTATTGCATCTCCCACAGGGTGGATTCATGGTGGCTCAGAAAGTTTTCACACCAAAAGATGCCAAGAGTCCAGGAAAAAAGTGTAAAGTGTGAGCTGGGATGAGTTGCAGGGAAACCAAACGTCCTCCTGTTCCCATGTAGGCTTTAGATGGAGCATCGAGGCGAGGAGGAGTTAAGTTTTCACGATGCATTCACTTATCGTTGTAAATAGGAATTTTTGCTTGTTTTTACGCTTGTTGACTTATATTAAACAAGCACCCAGGCTGTCTAATTAAAACTGACTTCATTTTGGCATTAGTGATCGTCCTAAAAAATGTTAATATTTTCTTTCTTTATTTTTTTTTATAGCCCTTTCATGTAAATTTATGTTTGAATCCTTACAATAAGCTAAAACATTAACTAAAGTTTTTTTTTTAAAACAAAGGTTCTGTTTTTTATTTTTTATTTTTCATATTTAACTACAACAGGCCTAACAATAAATGCAACTGTTTTTATATTATTATTATTATTATTATTATTATTATTATTATTATTATTATTATTATTATTATGAATAATAATAATAATAATAATAATAAGATAGGCTATTTTATTTTAACGTGTGCGTTTTATCCATTTTTTCGCAGCACCTGAAGGCATCAGCATACAGAGTGGATCGCTATTAGCCTTAAATGGAGTATTTTCACACTGTTCTAGAAATTTGGAGCACAAATGAGATTTAAAAAGTGTGATGGTAAGGGAAAAAACAAATAAACTAGAATAAAACCAATGTGAGGTTTCTTATTTAAAGATAAACCTTTCATAATGTAACACGTTCATCGTGTAACAAACACAGGTTTAACAACCATAAAGTACGTTTTGAAAAATCAGTAGAAGTTGAAATGGCACCCTCTCTTGGGCAAGGAATTACATAAAACCCTTGTTTTTAAAGTTTAATAGACACTAAAGCCTAATTTGGGCCAGATAATTAAAAAGCAATAGCCGAAGTCGGAATATTTACAAACCAGAGGAAGGCACAGCAGTACGACTCTGTAAATACATAACGTTTCCCAGAAAAGGACGGCGTGGGGGTATAGCTCAGTGGTAGAGCATTTGACTGCAGATCAAGAGGTCCCCGGTTCAAATCCGGGTGCCCCCTGTTTTCCTATTTTAGGTAGTTTATGCTCAACGTTGTAAAGAAAACCGAAATTAAACGTTTTGCGGATCCTTATGGTGTTTAAGAGCTTTATGAAATCCACGGGCACGTCGCGGTTTGCCAGTGCAACAGGTGCATTTAATTTCCTTTAATCGTGTGGTGCAGTGGTTTCACATCGTTTGCCTCCAGAAAAACACCGCTCCAAAATATGAATCTACCTGAACCAATGTATGTTTTAAAGCAGATGTCGATGAGTAAGTAAATACTTGGGATTATTATTATTTGTTGCTTCATTTTTTTCTTAATGATATATTTAACTTTTTGTATAGAAAGGTGTTTCGCCTTGCTATTTAGAGGCCAGTTGACTTCCAGACACTGCTGTTTATATTATGTTTATATAATTGTTTATATTATGCGTTTCAACTTCTTTTAACGTTTATTTAATTATTAATTTAGTACAAAGCCTTTTAAAATGGTTATTTTCACTGGTTTAGCAGTGAGTATTCAAATATAATGCAGCCAATAAAATTGTATTATGTTTTTATTTTACTTTCTATTGGCAGGTTTTGGTTTTATTGAGTGAAAAAAAAAAAAAAAAAACAATGTATCGAGACTTAATTAGCGCCATCGCGTGGTACTCATATGAAGTATTGATCTCATATCAATCTAATAACTAAGGGCAATTCTTTCCAAATGAAGGAGTAAAAAACGATCAAAATTGAAGGGATGTTTCCTTTCAAACACCTTACAGTAACTGCGATTATCTCCTTACAAAAGCTACAAATTGCTAAAACTTTATCCCAAACAATCCTTCTAAATGATTAACATCCACATTGACCACCAGCTTTTATTAGAAGACATTTAAACAGTAAGATTCAGAGAAAACTCTCATAACTTGATAAATCTAAAATTCATCCATACAATATTTCTCCACAGAAGTCCAGGATGATCACTTTATTCACTATCAGTTATATAGCTAGATATCTGTTGTAGAGAAGTCCACATAACATTTTTTAATGAAAATTTCCACGCTTGCGTAGAAGTTTCATGAGACAGAAAATAACTCAATGAAATGAGTGGAAAACAAACACATGGTTAAGTTGAGCTGTACATTGGTTTGCAGTATGAAGGCTCATTTAATTCATTCCCTGACAACCCCTTGCATTGATAGGACATTATTTATTTCTGTACCGTCCACTTTCTGACCCTCCTACCATTTGGATACCCTTTGGATAATTTGGCTGTGTAATGAAAAGCATCAAAAGACACAGAGAAAGCAGTTACAGTAAACACTGTCCAGCCACAAAGGTTGGAATAAGGGCATCTTGTGTCAATGGTCAGCCTGTACATCTATAATTTTCCTCTTTTACATTCCTCAAGATGGTGCGCTTTCTTTGTTTCGTTGAGTTCTATAAGTCCAGGACCCTTAGCAGCACTGTTCAGCTTCAATGAAACCCTCCTTCTCATGACCCCCGAGCTCAACTTCAGCGTAGCTGGAGTGACAGCCCTGGTTGCGGAACTTCATAGAAGGCCAGTAGTTATTCGTACGCCGCTGAAACGAAATAGCAGACAAACGTGAGAACATGCAGCTTCTATCTAAGGCGTTGAACTTAGAGAACGGGTGAAAATGTGTTGTACTGTACTGTTTCCTCACCTGCATGAGGTAGAATGGTGGAGCCACTGTGGGATGGGTGTTGATGTAGTAAACAGCCAGTAAAGTCAAAGCTACAAGCAGAGCTAAAGCAGCCACAACACCTGCTATAATGGCTGTGTTCTCTGTTATTCCCTGGTGGTTTGGAGGAACCATCTCAGAACCTGGAAGGAAAATACATTTTTCAACCAAATCAGTTTTTAAAAATTTTTTTTTTTAATTAATAAAAAAAAGGTTTTAAATACATTTAAGGCTCAAAGATCTTAGCTAGTAATGTGTTATTCATGAACGTGCAAGCTGTAATCAATTTGCATTAGATAGAGCTCAATCTTCAGCCGCCTCTGCTTGGCTCCTCTCATGCAGGTCAATGATGCACCTCAATGGTCATCCAATATAGCCAATCATGTGCAAGGACAGAGAAGGATCATACCAATGTGTGAATAAAGGAAAGGGGAGGAGGCTGGTCGTACTGCGAGTGTAATGGTACATGCCAGCCACACAGCATGATAGAGGTTACAGGAGTTTAATCCTAACCTCCACTAAAACCTTTTATCTTAATGATAATATTGTTATGACTGTAAGAACTGTGAAATCAGTCTTTTTTTTTTTTTTCTAAACAACTTTATTATTTTTTATATGTAAAGAGACAGTGGCATCATTTATACTTTATAATAATCCAGGTTCTGAGACCTATTGCATTACCTTATGGCAGGGGTGTCCAAAGTCGGTCCTCAAGGGCTGCTGTCCTGCAGGTTTTCCATTTGTCCCTGCTCCAACACACCTGGCTTCCATTAAATGGATCCAACAGCCACTGAAGTTATGCACAATGACTGATTAGTTTGAGTCAGGCGCGTTGGAGCAGGAATACATGGAAAACCTGCAGGACTGTGGCCCTGGAGGACCAGAGCCTGACACCCCAGCCTTTTGGTTAAAAGCAATACTTGTCTTCTGCCCCCCTGTGGATATATTTTGCACTACAATAAGTAGAAAAGATTGTGTCAAATTCCATTTTCCATTACTGGAAGTTCACAAAGCTGCGTTGTAGAAGTGAAGAGTTTGACTTTCGCGCCTCTTCTGCATGTCGTTTATTGGAGACTGACCGCAGTGTTGGGAGGTTTGCACGTTCTCCTTGTGTATGAATGGTTTCTTTCCAGATACTCCAGCTTCCTCCCACCATCCAACAACATGCATGTTAAGCTAACTGATCACTTCAAATTCTCCCGATGAATAAATGTGACTGTGAATTGTCTATGTTGGCCCTATGATGGGCTGGCGACCTGTCCTAGGTGTACCCTGCCTCTCTAGATGGGATTACCAGTATATGCTCCAACTTCTCTGCAACCTTTTATTGGACTAAACGGTATAGATAATGAATGAATGAATGAACTCAGTGCTCATTGCTGGACTCTATGAAACAAAATCTATTAGCAATCAGTTGAAATGTCAGATAAGTGATTAAACTTTTTACAGACGTTATTGCAGCATCTGTATAGCTAAAGGCGAGCTTTGTCAGCATATATTTATTGTCTGAAACTCACTCCTAGTGACCGGCTGTTCTTCAGGCTCTGCTACAGATGGTGTTGGACCTGGGGATGAGAGGTTGAAGGAGCTCATAGATCCGTCAGGAAGCACCGGGTTGTAGTCCTCACATGTGCCTTTAGCCTGTGTGAGAACACACAGGAACAAAAGAAACAATAAGACAACTGCTCACCTATCAGCTGTATAAATTGGCAGTGTATGTCACCTCCTCAGGACAGTTGTAATCCAGCCAGTCTTGTCTGTACCGATCGATGCCGTCAGAGCATCTGAAACTCAATGAGAACAAAATGAGAGCAGAAAGACTCTCTGTGCTTTATAACGCATCAGATGAAGCTTCGTCTTACCGTTGGAGTGTGTTGCACCAGCCACAATTAGTTGTCAAGTTGGACGTTAGGCAAAGATCGCAGGTTGTGTGCTGAAGACAAGCTGGAGGAATCAGATTTGCAGTTTTCTGCACTTAGATAAAGGTGAATAATGAAGCTGGGCTGTCATACAAAAGCCAGTTTGGAACAACACTTACTGGGCATAGGCGTAAACTCGAAGGCAGATCCACTGACGATCATTGTGGTGTCGATCTCAACACGATGATATTCATAGATCGTACGCCGTTTTGAATCTTCAAGACATGTGTGAAAAATCTGTAAGTTTTCTGTTTCTGATATGTTGAAGTTTTATGGAATCAGATTTGTTTCAGAATCTCCAAGCAAAACTTTTAAAAACTCAAGCAAAAAACTCATCAGCCAATTGGAATGCGCCCCTGAAAAGAGCCCCCCCATGAAAGGTTTGTGTCAGAAATGAAACCAAACAATCAAGAATCAAAACCAAAGACTGTGAAGAGCATCCAAATAGAGAGAATAGAGAAAGAGGAAGAGGAAACTGCAAACAAAACTACTCAATTTAACCAAATCAAAGCCTAATGGTTTTCATGGTGGTTGATAATTTTTGATTTTGAGATAATTTATTTTACTTAAGTTTGATAAAGTTTTGGTTTTAATTGTTGTTTTTTGATTCAGTTTTAAAAAGTTTTGCTTGGAGATTCTGAAACAAATCTGATTCCATAGTATGGAATATTCCATAGTGGATGAAGATGTGATGGGAGAAACTGTACATGGAAAACCGATGACAATTTTTTTAAAGCAAAACTGACCTACGAGCTGTGAAACTGGGTGCAATGCCATGAAAGCATCAGATAAACCCACTTTAACTGGATGCTCTGTGGAATTCATTTTCGCCACTGGTACAGGAATCTGAAAAGCAACAGCAGAGTTAATTCTCACTGAAATACAACAGAAATACAATCTGACACCTAACTTCATTCTAGAAAATAATCACAAAAAATAAGAACTCTAATACAAAAAAAGTTGAACTGATGTGTAAAATGTAAAAAAATACAGAATACAATGATTTCCTGATCTTGTAAACCATTATTTTATTTAGAATAAAGCACTAAAAACATATAAAATATTGCAATTTTTATGAAAGCCATGAACTCATCCTGACTATGATGTCAAAAACACATCCAAAACAAGGGCAACAAAGTCCTGGATGAGGAACATGATGCAACGAATTAGATTAAATGGCATCAAGTCTGTAAAATTAAAGAGAGCACCTTAAAGAGGCAGAATCTCTCAGAAGCTGAACCCCAGCTCAGCCTTCTCCAAGAAACTGCTCCTGCAAAAGGTGACTCAATGGACACTGCCAGTCAAAAGTTTGGAAACAACTTTCCAGTAAATCCAAAGGGAAAGTGTGTCCGAACTTTTGACTGATAGTATATATTTTAACATTTTCTGAATGTAACATCATGAATTCAGCATGGGGGGATCGGATATGTTTGCCCAAAGAAAAGGGGCCAAACATCAGCAAATCTGCATCAGATGTGATCTTCAGGGTATCCATCCATCCATCCATCCAACCAACCATCCACCCACCCACCCATCCATCCATCCATCCATCCACCCATGCATGTATCCATCCATCCACCCAGCCATCCAACCAACCATCCACCCACCCACCCACCCATCCATCCATCCATCCACCCATGCATGTATCCATCCATCCACCCAGCCATCCAACCAACCATCCACCCACCCACCCATCCATCCATCCACCCAGCCATCCATGCATGTATCCATCCATCCACCCAGCCATCCAACCAACCATCCACCCACCCACCCACCCATCCATCCATCCATCCACCCATGCATGTATCCATCCATCCACCTAGCCATCCAACCAACCATCCATCCATCCATCCATCCATCCATCCATCCATCCACCCATGCATGTATCCATCCATCCATCCATCCATCCATCCATCCACCCATGCATGTATCCATCCATCCATCCATCCACCCATGCATGTATCCATCCATCCATCCATCCATCCACCCAGTCATCCAACCAACCATCCATGCATGTATCCATCCATCCATCCATCCACCCAGTCATCCAACCAACCATCCATGCATGTATCCATCCATCCATCCATCCGTCATTAAGTTCAGGCACAATTCTGTGAAACACTTCCAGAAACCCTTGTCTGTCAACACATTTCAAGATCTGTTTATTCGTATACCACCTTTCATGTACAAAACAGCTTAAACTAATTTACTCTAAAAGCATCACAGCGGGTGCAGAAGAAGTACATAAAACAAGCAGAATATGTTGCAAAACCATTAAAATCTGTAAATGAAATGTGTATTTCATGGTCAGGTCCGTTTCTCGACCTTTTCAGACTGATATGAAGATAAAGAGGAGATGTAACACAATGGTATCCATGGTCCCGTCACAACACTGTGAGATGTCACATTCAAGATGAGCTAAAAGTTTTCATGAAACACACACTTTCAACACAGATTCAACAATCTGTTTTGGATTTAAGTCATTGCAGTCTTGTTTTTAAACAATGTCCCAACATTTTTTGGAAATCGTTAAAAGGCAGAACTTACATCTCTATAGTTGAAAACAATACTCCCATTACTGTGGAGGGCTGCCTGAAAAGTAAAAGGTCCTTCACCCTCCCGGTCCTTTAGCCGCACCTTGTCCCACTGCACCACAAATAGATCACCTGATCAGGAAAGAGATAAAGAATCTGATTGGTTAAAGATGACAAAGGGCTTCCCAATAATACGCATTTCACAGGGCCACTCCTACTCACCATTGTCCGAGTACCTCACTGTGGAGTTTTTGGAGAAGCTGGGGTCAAAGTTGGCCATGAGGGGAGCAATGTACTGCGTCGCAGTCAGCATTCGATGTGTAATTTCACCCATGAAGATAAAACCTATTGATAGCAACAGGTAGAGAAAACTATGCTGTGAAGAAGAAACTTATTTCCTGCTGATGAATCATTGCAGGACAAGAGCTTGGATGTTTTTTTTTTTTCGTTAAAACTAACATGAGGAATTTACAGTTAATTTTATTTGCTACAACCTGATTAGTAAGAGCATTTCCCCAGAATAAGACAACATCTCCTTCAGTGTTCTTATAAATATGCAGTTCTCAAACCGTAAAGGAGCCATGAAGTGCTGCTATGGTATCAAATAATGTGCGACTCACCTCCTGTTGCTACAATCACTTGTCTTAATTTATGTCCATAAAAAGGGAAATCAAAAGAAAGAGCAACTCTCTGTGAAAAGAGAATAAATATCAGCCATGATCTGGTGTTAAATGTGTGCTTGTAAAATCATTCATCTCACCGCTGCCTGTCGGTGTGTATTGGACAGGATGCCATGGATTCTTACTGGACTCCTGGGCAAGTTGTTCAGATCTACCCACAAGCTTCCAGTTTTTCTGTCTGTGGGACCAAAACTCTGCCATCTGTAGTATTTCTGGGAATTTTCCTGAAATAAAAACAACATTCATTAGAAAAGTTAAACCCTCTGAAATACAATTACAGCGAAAATATTTGGAAAAAGATCAATTATTTTCTGGAAACTGAGCTTAAAGTAAGAAAAATTGATGCAAATTAAATTTCTTTCCATTTCTTAATATTTGATCTTTATCGTTTTTCTTTCATGAAATAATGGTTTGTCTGTCAAGTAAATATATTACAAACACTATATCTTAAAAATAAATAAAATATATAAACCATTGTAGTGTTTTTAAAGTTAATCTTCAGAAACTTATGTAATATTTTTTAAAATCTTTTTTGTGATATGATCAATAGGGACTTATTTAAAGTGTTTTCTTCTGCATCGGCATGAAATGAGTTTCAGGTAATTAAACAATCGGTCTAAAACAGGATTGTGTAACCAGGCCACAGATTGCTGCAAACCACAAAACGGAGCTGCGATTTGACACAAAAAAGAGAAAATAAATGGGTCGTGTATGAAATAGAGACAGTAATTGTTCTGGAACAAGTATGAATGCATTTGCAGAGTTAATGAACATCCATCGGGCTTCACACTGAAGCAAGAAGCACGAAGGAATGGATCAGACTGGTCTGAAAACGACCACAGTGCATCTGGATCTTCTGCTCTTTGCATGAAGCAGCAGTCTGATCAAGGCTCGTTTTAAATGACATATCTGCCAGAATTTTAGATCAAAGTTGGACTTCATATTTAGAGTGTTAGAATTTAGAGTGTTAAATGAGTGTTTCCCACCATCTTCTGCTAACCAGAGAGGAAAAAGCTCATGACTCCCTCTGTTATATTGGTAAGGTGTCATTGTTTTATGTTTAATTTATTTTCTTCTTCTTTTCCCTCAGCCTCGTCGTCATCGTATGTAATATGAAGCGTGTGAAATTGGGCTGAATTATTAGCCAGTTGGTTCTACTGTCAATGTCAAAGCATCAAGAAACATGATTTTATTCAGAAAAATGCTCAGAATAGCCTGTATGAGAGGAAATATGAGTCTGCCTGGTGGTTGAGCCTATAAGTCATGGACATACAGCTTGCTTTGAGCAGAAACAGGTTGGGGGGAAACCTCACAGAGGCCTTGATTTGATTTATTTCTCCTAGTTGAGCCGGTCCGCTTCCACCTGGGGGAGCTGTTTATACATAACATACAAATCTTTCAGTTTGCGTCTTCACACAGATCTCTCATCTTGATGGTTTTATTGATGTGTGGTACACTTCAAGGTGACGGAGAGCAGTGGTTCTGGGGTTTAGTATGGGCTCAGAAAGTGGAGCAGTTAAATGCAGAGCTCTCACAACCTCTCTGACTGCTCCACATACAGCAAGTGACCCACTTTTTTCTTTCATCTTCGCTGCCTGACACCAGCCTTTACTTTCTGGAGGAGGTGGGGAGTGGAGGGGGGGGTTCTAGGTGTGGAATGAAATCATATATTTTCCCCTCACAGCTGACTGATTCATGGAAGCATTGCGATTGGACAAAAGGTGGAGAGTCTTAAAAATTAGAATCAGACCTTTCCCTGAAAAAGCCAACAGCAGCAGTCCTGCAGTGGCTGCTTGTAACCGCGTCCAAGTGAGTCATTCATGAGCGCGCACACACCGATGCTCATGCACAGCCATGCTTAAACAAACACTGTAAGTTGGCAGGTTGAAGACTTCATCTGTTTTCAATTTGAAAACAGATGAGAAAAGAAGAAAAAAAAAAGCAACACAATTTGTTTGAGTTCAATTTTACTGAGGTCGATTCTGGTAAAAGACAAGTGTGAGGCACGAGCTGCAAATAAAGCCTCATGATGTATACACGCTGAAACACATCAGCAACATGGGCTGAAAATGCTGCAGAGACTTCCTCAAGCTGCGTTTAGCAGAATAAAATAAAGCCTTCAGCAAAGACACATTTACACGCAATATGTTTATTCATTTTCAGTCCCCTGGACAGGCAGCCAGACCACGACAGGACCAACAATATTACATTTGTTTTGTTAATTATGCTCCAAATCACAGTATAAACATTAATTTGCTACTTTGAGAATAATTTTTTGTAAGTATTACTAACTGTATTTTACTACAGTGCAGGACATTTAACGTCTGGACATCTGGAGGGACATTTAACCCTCCAGATTCAACAGAGAGCTGCAACATCAGTCAATTTCAGAGTGTAAAACAATCTAAAGTTATTCATGTAACTATTAATGACAACATCAACAAAGGAAAGAACTCACAGTGGCGAATGCGAGCATTTAAAAGATGAGAAATCCATGTCTTTCTTCTGGAGGGTTCATGGTTTTATAAACAACATGTTTAATGAATCTGCATTCAGCTGGAATATCTGCTGCGTAGCAAACAGTCTTCTACTGATAAACCCGGCTGAAAGAGGTCCTTTAAGGCTAATCGTTGCAATCACTTTAAACCAATCCTGTAATAGTGCGCTGAGGAGCGCTGCTGAATGAAAAACTGCCAACAGAAGGTCAGCTGTTTGCATCTCACCACAATACGGGTCATGTTGTCTGGCAGGGGACTGATGTCAACTCCTCCTCCTTCAGCCTGAGGGTTACGGGCTTCCCTGTGCTGGGTTTGGTGGTCCCTCCTGGTTCTGTGAAAACTGGACGGGTCTCCATCTGTCCGTAGAGCAGTCCCAGTCTGTGGATCTAGGATGAAGACGGGCATTATCTTAAATGAAAGGAGTCAACCCACATGGGTTGAAAGCATCAAAGTCTAAAATTCTGACTTTTACTGGTAATTATTTTGGGTGCCTTTTTGGGAAAAGTCTGTGTTTTTTTTTTAAGTGAATAGTCTTTGAAAGGAACTGAAACAGTTTTGCCTTTTTAACCTGTGGTCAGATCTGATTTTTATTAGTTACTGCAATTTTCAATGATTTACAGACTTAAATCACCACAGTAAATTAAATCAACATTTGGATTTTTATTTCAGCCAAAACTCAACTGAAACCAGTGAAGTAGGAGGGGATTTTCTTTACGTCTGTCTGGCAGAAATAGTCTCGATTCCTTTTTAATTTCTGCTTTTTAAGCTGATGGTGTGGCATGTGTGTTTTGGCTGATTCAGAACTATTTGTAAAGCTTGATCTAATCTTCGTGTGGTGCCAGCGGTACACTCGGCTGGAATAAGCCGTCTGGCTGCAGGAGAAGAATACGCTGTTTTGTCTGCGTGAGCGGCTTTGGAGTATTCACATCTGTACCGACCGCCTACAGTAGTATAGGCTTTCGTAACATCTGCTCAACAGATTTTAGATGGATGTTTATGTTTTTTTAAAAAAAAACTGATCCATGACTCACTGTTTCACGTTTCCGGTCAGCAGTTGGGAAATCAGCAGTTTTCAGTCAGCAGTAAAAACCAGGAACTGATTGTTCAGCTGGACAACAGTTTCTGCTTTAATCTGAAGTTGGAGGGATGCAGTCCAGTTCCCTTCTTGGATTTCCTGAGAACTCTTTGCTTATCCCGTTATTAGTACATTTTGAGAGAGGGTTGATGACAATTAGCTTGGAGTTTACATCCTGCTTTTTTACTTTTGTTTTGTCAAGACAGGTTTTGACCTAAAGTATGTTTACATCCTGAATTGTTTCAGAAAACGTCTCTGCTGGCTTTGTGAAGACTTGTGTTATTGGTTGGCTATGTGGGTTTGTTCCAAATAAAATCTTACTGCCACTGAATACATTCAGTAAAAAATGGCAACCACTTCTAGACTTCTTTGAATCAACTTGAGACTTGCCCAGCCCTTTGACCCCCCCCTTCCCTACTTTCCTACACCCTCTTCCCATTTACCCTTTATTTTTTTTGGTCTTGTGTTATATGGGGTCATGTCTGTAAAAATGGGAAAAAAATGATCATGAAAACATGTATCGGGTTTACTTTCGAACCATTGTTTTTTTTTCCATGTTATTACTTGTTTTCTAATAAACATATCAAACGAGAAAACTTCTCTGCTGTAGGTTTTGTGTAGAGTTGTGTTATTAGTTGGCTATGTGGGTTTGTTCCAAATAAAATCTTACTGCCACAGCAGTCAACGACACATCGACACGACACGGCCAGAAAGAAAGATATTCTTCCAGACTGGTGTTGCAGAACCCGACAAGCCTGCAGGGTGGTTTTGCTCTGCAGACGGGTTTGTGCAGCAGCTGCTATAATTGTCTAATGTCTTCATTTATTTAATCTCAAGAAGCATGCTGGGAGAAAATGGCTAAAAGCCAGTATGTGTGTGGTTGTGCATGTTTCTGTTAGCATTGTTGTGTGAACTGTTGAACCAGCGGGGCTGTACCTGAGCCGTTCTGAATATGATGACACAGTCTTGTGGTTTTTTTTTGTTTTTTTTTAAAGTCCCAGAAGAGAGATCTCTTACCACCTTTGTGGATAATAAACAGATACAAGTAATAGATATTATTATATCAGAAAAACATTGATACCTTCGTTCATACCAAAGCATAGCATTGATACCTTATTTCAATGCTACTGAGAGACTGGCAGGTCCATCGTGCACAGTACACACTCAAAAATAGAGGTACCAGCTTGTACCTAAAAAGCTTGTCGCTGGGGGTGTACTCTTTTGAGAGACATTTCTGTACCCTTCAGTTCTGGCCTATTTTTGTACCTTATCAAGTTCAACCTCACCTTATCAAGTTTTTTATGTTTTCCACAGCATTAGGCTTGGTCCATTCCACTTAGCAATATTATCTTATCTTTAATCTAGAAATAATCTTCAAAAACTCAAAATACTGACATTGTGTGCTGCAGCAAGAGTTGTGCGTCTAAACCGGTCTTAACAATACATTTCTTTTGAGGCGACTTTTTAAATTTTTTAAAAATAAAATCATCAAATATCAGTTGTAATATGTGGTGAAGTCATAGGAGGGTATACTGATTGCTGAAGCAAAGCTGGTAAAAGTCCCAGTATGCACCATACGCTGTAAAAAATAGTCCCGGTACGCAAAAGGATAGAATTTAAAAGTGCCGGTACTGCGTACCGCTGCGACCCAGCCCACTTAAAGCATTGCTGCTAACAATAGTTTTTGTCACAACAAACATTTTTCGATGCTGCAGGTACCCTTATGGTTAAAATGGTACAAATTTGTCACTTTGAACCCTTCTTCATACTCTGAAGGTGTGCTTCTGGTCTCTTAAAGACCAGTATTGTACTTTTGAGAGAACATTTCTTTAAAATGTACCTATAGGTACAGAAACGTCCTTATCTTGTACCGCTATTTTTGAGAGTGTAGCAATGAAATGTGAAAGGTCTAAGACAGGGGTGTCAAACTCCAGTCCTCCAGGACCGGTTTCCAACAGGTGTTTGTTGTTTCCCTGCACCAACACAGCTGATTCAAATCATACGGATCCAGCAGCTTCTTGCCAACCTGTTAATGAATTTCGGTCAGGAGTGTTGAAGCATAAAGAAAAGCAAAAACGTTCAGGATACCGGCCCTCGAGGACAGCAGTTTGACACCTGTGGAAGATTTTCTACAAGATTTTATATTAAAAAATGTTTAAAAACGGCCTGAGAGGAGCCTGCTGGTTAAGGAGTTAAAGGTTGAAATGACCACCGTGTATCTGATATGCTGAGAGCCTCCAAACCGTATCAGGACTGTTGGGGTTACATAACTCACATCTTACATGAGCTGCAGCCCTGACACTGAGGGAAATCTCTACAACTGAAGTTAAAGCTATTGAAGGTAAAATCTGCAGACTTCTCTGCCAGTTTTTAAAACCTTAAGGGATGTAAAGGCTTAGACTGTGATCCTCTTTAAAGGAGCTTTTTTTTTTGTTTGTTTTTTTTTCTCCCATTACTAAAATATTGTTTGAATGTTTTCAGTTAATTTCTTTCAGTTGTTGCTAAATTTCTAAATATCCAGCATTTCCAGCATGCAGCGGTGTCAAACTCCAGTCCTCAGAGGCCTGTTTCCCAGCAGGTTTTCGTTGTTTCCCTGCATCAACGCACCCGATTCACATCAAATAGATCTGACAACTTCTTGTCAAACTATTGATTCATTTCAGTCAGGTGTGTTGGAGCATGACGACAACAAAAACCTGCAGGATACTGGCTTCGAGGACTGCAGTTTGACACCTGTGTCATGCATCCCCTCTCAGATATAGCTTTGAATACAGACTGGAAAGGGAGAAGGGAGAAAACTGTAACATGGCTCTTTCCTCGCCTCAATCTGGTAATCTCAATACCCCTTCATTTCCTGAAGGGGTATGTTATCTCGTGTCTTGCAGATTGGTTTTATATTTGCATTTTGGGGGGGGGGGACAACATCTGCTAATCTGCTTTTCTCATGCTCTACTCAGAAAGTTGGATATTTGACCATTTTCATGTTTACAGTGGTACTTCATTAGACCCCCTCTGAACTTTTAAATGCAGATTTTACAACTTTTCCATGTCTGAGTGCCTATTTCATAACATCCTGCACTTTAACAAGAGGACTAAGCACAAAAATACAAAAGAAGTGTCTGAACCATGGCTGGACCACTAAATGTTCTGGTTTAATGACTGCTTGTGTCTGAACAGTCCTCTTCATCATCCTGTTCACATTTCGACACTGCTAGACCAAGACGACGCCATACAGACAAGTTAATGATAATATGACCTTTTATCTTGAGGTACAGGTTTTATTATTTGACAGTAAATTATTTGAGATGAAAGAATTAAATCACATGATTCCACAAAAATGTCCCACATTCATCATATGATATCAGTTTAGCATTAAATTTTCGCATTTTCTGTAAATTTAACCCAAAAGCTGAACATCCTTTTACATTGTGAGTAGTGGGAATGCTGAGCTGAGTGACCTCCCTGTTCGACTGATGCAGCAACTTTAAAGGGTTATTTTTATATTTTTCAAAGTAGGGTTGTGTAAGTTTATTATTGAGAAACTACTCTGTAAGGAACGGAGGACAAGGCTGAGAATAAAGACTATTAACCATCTAAAACAACCTAAACCTGAGTTTAGCTGCAGTTTGGATGAAAGCAGTGTTGTGCATGTTTGTCCCTTTCAAGCCCAACCTGAGAACTGGGGAAAAAAAGTTCTTTTTTATTATTTAAAGTCTTTATTTTACTCTTTAACAAAATCTGGAATAGAATAATTATTCTTAATTATCTTATATTATTTTTTGGTATTTTTATAGGTCAAAATGATTTTAGTGTAGCCCTCTGCTCCTTGGTTTCCACCACTGTGCAGGAGTCCAGTATCTTACGGTGAACAACAGGGTTCTGAGCAAAGTTTCTACCATGAAGTGTTGCAAAATGTCTCAGCAGCTGTATCAAATGTTACATTTGGCTTTATAGGGTTATGACACATTGTTTTAGATTTTAAAAAGTTGCTTATTTAATCATTTTCTAAACAAAGACCATCTGGGTCTTATGCAATATGTCCTGTTGATGATGCTCAACCCCTTCTGCTCCCACAACCCACAAAATGTTTTCAAAAACAGGAACCTAGCAAATCCGATGAGTAAAAACCTCATAGGGAACTAAACACATTGCACCTCTGACATGTCTGTAAAGGTGATACCAAACAGAAAGTCTGATTACCTCAAATGTTTGCTACTTTTTCTTTGTGAGAAAATGTAGAAAACTATTTGTGAAGTTGTGGACTCACACCACACAGTTTTTCTTTCCTTAAAGGCAGAGTATGTAAGATTTCAAGGTGATTCTTTCCACCACCAGGTGGCAAACACCAGGTTGTGAGCAAAACCACAAAACTGCTACCTCCACAAATGACCACAGGTTGGCAGTAATGAGCAAAACTCACCCCTCCTCCTTGCCAGCTCCAATGAGGGCAGGACTTTTTTTTTTTACTGGTCAGAAAACATTAAAGAAGGGTCTTTGTCATTAATTAAACTTGTAATTTAATAACACATCAAATATTGACAGACTGGAACCTACATGTTTAAAAAAAACTATCTAATTATGACTGTAGTTATGTTTTTAGTTAATTTATTTTGAAAATATTGAAAATCTTACATACTCTACCTTTTAAAATAAAAAATTTTTTTTAAAAAAAGAGAGAAAAACAGTTTCTTCATGTCTTGTTTCTCGTCCAGGCATTTCCACACTTCTCTAACTTTCTAGTTTGGCATTTTAAACAAAGAATAAACGGCTGTCAGTTTCTGACCAAGCAGCAAGCTGGGCTTTTTAAAGACACAAGACAGAAATTTTGCCGTTTTCCCGTCACGTGCCTCCTCAACACATCCTACCTGACCTGTTAGCGCTCTCCAACCAGCAAACTTCTGTTTTTTTCTCTTTCTCTCTTTTAATCTTCTTGTGTTTCTTTGCTGAATCAGAGACATTGCATGTTAAAAACAGCCAGTTTCTTATTATACCGCAAAGCGAAACGTGTCCCAGATGTAAAAGTTATATGTTGTGGTTTCTCGGCTTCGGGCTTCAGAAATGGACATGATAGATGTTACTGTGTCGTCGCACAAGTCCAGGATGCAGAGTTTTAAGGTCAGAAAGTTATAAAATGCGTCTTTAAGCATTTTCCTTCAAGAGAAAGCAGCTGCAACTCAACACTTTAGACAGAAGACTAAATAATATAAGAAATTAAGAATGTAAACCCGTCTAATGGAGTCCTGAAATGGTCAGTGTCTAAATAAGTGTAATGGTGGTTCATTTAGAGGCAGAAAATGGGACAAGAGAAAGAAACGTGGCGAAGTTGTCACATCCTCGAGGGAGCTCAGTCTAATGAGGAGCCTCATCATTACGATGCAGTGGAGGCTTTTTTCATTGCTTCAGAGCCAGAGGCTCCTAATTGGGTCAGATTGGCACTCATCAGACCTGAACAGCTGAGGTGGCGGCAGACAGGAGGGAGAAAAGATGAGGAAGAGCTTTGAGGCAGAATGGCACCGGAAGTGGATGAAAGGGAGCAATATAGTCGTTACAGAGAAAATCTGGCATTGTTTAAAACAGTGTTTTTCAACCTTTTTTGAGGCAAGACACACTTTTTTCGCTAAAAAAATCACAAGGCACACCACAAACCAAAATTTTTTTTTTTTTTTTTTTTTTTAAGTCCACATTAATAATATAAAGTTCATCTTGTCAAAGCCTCTTGAAAAGAAATCAGATAAACACAAGAAGAAGAAATTTTATTATCTTTCACTGGGGTATATTTGAATGAACACAGAGCTGCTTTTTAGACCAATTAGGGGAAATTGGGTAATTTTTCAGGGCACACC
The DNA here is from genome assembly GCF_933228915.1 of Telmatherina bonti. Lineage (NCBI taxonomy): Eukaryota > Metazoa > Chordata > Actinopteri > Atheriniformes > Telmatherinidae > Telmatherina > Telmatherina bonti. Next base: position 6,119,084 of record NC_136630.1, read on the forward strand.
TGATAATCTCTCACGGCACACTAGTCTGCCACGGCACAGTGGTTGAAAAACACTGGTTTAAAAGTCTGCGGAAGTATATAAGCTCTCTTTCTTTTACTTTTGCAGCTCTTAAACTTCGTCACGTCTAGGTTTTGTTGAGCAAATTCTCTTTCTTCAATTTTCTCCAACCTTTTCCAGCAAATCTGCACGTGGACCTGGATGAACTGCTGACAAAAAGCGCCTAAAAACAGCTGAAGAAAAGAGCCGGGCTTTGAAGTGAGAAGCTTCAGGTCTGGCAGGCACATGTGCATGTGGAACCTACACAGGAAACGTGCAAACTGGTGCAAAAAAAACAAAACATCCTGGTATATCTGAAAAATGGCCAAAAATGTGAAGGGATCAAGTGACGGATGTGACAAATCCACTGGTGAATAACGAGAGGCTTCACTGAAAATAAGTGCTCAGAGGGTTCTACAATTAGATTAAATGCATGAAAAGGATTCTGACATTCCTCTAAATTTGGAGCATTTCTGCTCACTGCCAAGATGGTGTCAGTTTATATTTGTGGATTTGCACAATGCCAGATTTCCTCCTTTTTAATCCAACATATCTGGCTGTGCCAGGACTGCTGACCTGAGTGGGAATCAAACCTCTAATCCTGCAGGCTTCTGCTGTATAATTGCACATCCACATTAGCTATTTTGAGTCACCTGCATGCCAGCGGTGTCCATTGTATCAACTTCCTCAGATGTGTCTGCATTGCAGCAACCACTTTACTAATCTAGGGGGTGCTGGGAGTCGCATCAAACTAGGACACAGCATGCTGGGCCACCTACACCGACGATGGAATTGAGTATATTGCATTTATTCATCTCATTTGGATCAATTTCTCTGTCTGCCATCATTGCTTATGCATAATGTCACGTTTTATTTATTTCCATCGTTTTTTCTTAACATTTGGTCTTGATGACTGTTGTTTCAGAAACTCAGTAGACCAGCAGAAAGCAATTGAAGGCTAACAAAAAAAGGAAATCCAGAGCCACATTTCCAAACTGTGACATAACTTAAAGGCTTTACAATCTGTTTATCTGAATGAGGTTCATGAAGAAAGATAAAAAACAAATTCCTTAGAAAAGAATCTTGCTATGGGGTAAAATTGCAACGCATTGAGGTCAGAGAACAGGATAAAGCAAAACAATGTACCTCATGGTAGAAGGGAAGTGGGATTTGTCTGCAGGCCCATTGATGGAGAACAAAAAGCTTGTATCTCAGGAGACAGTCAGGGTTAAAAGACAGTGGACTATTAATCATCTTCCAATCACAGCGGTGCAGAAATGATTTAATCTCAAGATATAAAGATGACCCCATAGCTTTGGGCGCTGTTGGAAACAAGTGTCACTGCCAGGAACCAGGGATTAGTGATGCAAGTGCTGCTCTCACAATTTGAGGTCACTTCTCTCAGTTTGACGCGGCGATTTCACAGAGTTTAGATTTTTAAAGAAAGATAAGAAGTGTGAAATTGGCTTAAAGTTTATGTTGTGAAAGGAAGCCATTTGGCATCTTGTCCTACGAAACAGCAGTAACCATAACACACAATCCCAAACACGAGCAGCTGGAGTGATAAGGAACAAGAAGAAAAGGAAAAATGTGCAAATTGTTGGGACTTAGAGCTGCGAAGCCGGTTTAAATGATGGATTGTCATACATGGAGTTGTTTTCTATTTACATTTGGAACTGATCTTCCATTCTTAGTGCAGATGACATGTGATTCCAGTTTGGAGATGGGTTTGAGCCAGTCACCGTTAACCATCTGTTTTTTCCAGTAATCTGAATATTTATAGTTTCTGAAATCAGAGATGATTGCAGTAAAACGTGTGCAGGAGTAGCTAATCTAACTAAAATCAAGATTCACTGGAGTTCCTGTTGGTTTACTTAATTATTAAGTTAAGTTTCTCCATGACTTTTTCCCAGTTCAAACAAACTTTCCAGTTAAACTACATTCATCAAAATATGAAACATTTCGACCGCCTTGAACTTGGCAGCTCAGCTGATGTTGTCGTTCCCAACAACTCAACCATAGTTACTCTGATCTATTTGGCTGACTTTTTATCCTGGGTATTTTCCTTAAACAATAGCAACCCAGGAAAGTTTTAGGAGGACCCAGTGGTGTGACGGTGTTCTGTACTTTTCCCACTTTGCCTACAGCTCCGTGCAGCCTGTTAGATATGCATTCCCTTGTTTGACACAGCTCATATCTCTCTATTTGAGTGTGACTGCAGGAACTTTCCATGAGTACCGGGAACCTTTGGTGGATCTTAGTGTCTGACCAACTAAGTTTTTCACAAAGTAACCAAACAAACAAACAAAGCAACAGAGATATTTTATTCCTGAAAAAGGCCCCTGTTGGGATCTAGTAATTCTGAAAGTACCAGTAATTTGTAGGATTTGTGGCACAGAAGTGTTTCTTGGCCAATATCCTGCCTCTGCTTTTTAAACTAGAGCTCATGATTATCTGTCCGCTGTATCCGTGTAACTAAAACTACTTTTTATTTTTGGCACAATCAGTGCCTCTCTGTCATTTTCAAGCAACAGCTCTAACAGTATGAAAGACATCTGCCCAGTGGGCACCGATATCAAACCCTAAAGGAAAGAAGCTTCAAGCAGCACGTCAGCGTGGAAAATGCCAGAATGAAAATAACTTTTTAATTAGAAGCAGCTGAATAGCAGGAATTAAATGTGCAGTATGCACAAGATATAACAAAGAAACAGAATCTAAACTGGTCTTAAAGCTGTAGGTAGGTAATCTTGCTCAGAGACATTATTTTTTTTACTCTGGGTGAAGCGGTTCCTCGTCCTGATAGTAGTCTGTACATTTTGTAATCCTGAACAATAAGAAATATAGTTAGACCCTTCAGTTCACTGTGAATCTGTAAAAGCTCTGACCAATCCAAATGTTCTGACTCAAATGAAGTTGTTCATTTCTTATATTTCGTAGCTTCTTCTCCCGGCTCCCCTCCTCCCCCTCCAGCAGTGCATACCTGATAGCCACACCCTGCATATAAACAGCGTGTTAGGATGAAAATACAAAGCAGTGAAGAAGAAACTCGGAAGGCAAACATGGCTGAGAAAATGCAGGAAGGATTTCCCGACCCGGCTCGGTTTATTTGCCTCCTCCTGCTAAACAGCCGAGAAAGAGAAAATCATTGGTGGAAAAAGCTGCGAACTAGAAAAACACTTGGAGAGCGTAAACCTCCGCCAAGGCCTTTAAAAATTTCCTGGATCCAAACGGTGATCCGGATCACCACCAAAATTAAATCAGTTCTTTCTTTTCACATTTCCAACTGTTTCTGAAAATTTCATTAAAATCCGTCCAGAACTTTTTAAGTTATCTTGAACACAAACAGATAAACAGTGGTAAAAACATAACCTCCTCGAAGGAGGTAAGAAAAAGCCTCGGATCACGCAAGGAGTAATACCAGAGAGGGAGGAGCCAAGACAGGGCGCCACTTTCACATCTTGCTAGCTCCCCAACATTACCTACCGTAGCTTTAACTCAGTTCAGCTCCCAGCTCAAAACATACACTACCAGCCAAAAGTTGGACACACTTTCCCATTAAATCCAATGGGAACATGTGTCTGAACATTTGACTGGTACTTTATGCCTCACCTGGACCATGCAGAGTACCTGTGTGTTACTCACACAGTTAAGAAGCATGTTTGGTGAAAAAAAACAATCATTCTACAGTTCACATGCTGGGTTACAGCAGCTAGCTCTGCTCTTCATTTAGATTATATAAATAAGATAGAAAAAAGCAATAATTCCTGGAGTTTCTGCTTGCTTTGTGAATTGTTTCTGACCTGCTTCGGATTAAAATAATGCAACCAACCAGCTGTTTTTTCTCTGAACTCACATGATTCTCCAGCATCTTCCCAGAAATGATATAATTCCCAGAGATGAATCTGATTCCTGAAGCAGGGCTCTCTTAATTCTCCTCTTCTGGGTGTCCACCACAGCTGTTGTTGCGTTTCCCTGCTTCAGGTTTGCTTCTCTTCCAGAAAACTGCTTTTCTACTATACACAACAAACAAAGCCAATGCTGCCACCTCATTGCTGCAACTTTATCCCTTTTAACTTTCACACTAACAAAAAGGCCAGAGAAAAATGTTTGTATTTTTCCATTTGTTTTGGACAAAAATCAATAGAATTAATGTTTTTTTAATGTTGAGATATTAAGAAAAAGTTAATAATAATGTAACAGCGAAATGGTGGAAATTTGAAAGAGTAGT